>NC_090747.1:85057164-85059664 GCF_036898095.1 Palaemon carinicauda
ACTATAGTTGCCGCAAGGCTAATGATAATGATGATAATAAAACACGAGAGGTACTTGAATGTGTAAGAGTGGTAATAGCCAGGATGAGTATAAAGTGTTAACTAAAAAGTGAAATGTCCCATATTTTTCCTTTTTGTAAAGCCATCCTTATGTAATATTTGGAAATTTGTATATATATATATATATATATATATATATATATATATATATATATATATATATATATATATAATTAATGTGTATATATATATAATTAATGTGTATATATATTATATATATATGTGTGTGTGTGTGTGTGTTTGTGTGTGTGTGTGTGTATTTATACATATACAGATATACGTTTGTACGGACGTATGTACATGTGTTTCTAAGGTATGTATATCTAGCTATCTACCTACAGTATACTGTATATCGAATTATTTATTTTTATATAGTTCATTTGCTATTCCTTATTTCGTTTCCTCATGGGGCTTAAGAATTACCTTCCCTCTTGGAGCCCTTGGGTTTTTAGCATTCTGCTTTTCTTTTATTTTTGTTTGTTTGTTTGTTTATTTGTTTTGTATATATATATATATATATATATATATATATATATATATATATATGTATGTATATGTGTTTGTGTGTACATATATATATATAGATATATATATATATATATATATATATATATATATATATATATATATATATGTGTGTGTGTGTGTGTGTGTATATGTATGTATATGTGTGTGCATAGAGTGATCCATATGTGCTTGTTTTTCAGGTATGAGTGAATGTTTGAATCCCAGTTTAGTCTTACCTGTTCCTTTATATTCATTTCATTCCCATCTGGGTTATATGTATAATTCAGAGGTCTAATACGGTTGATAACGGCATCATTCTAAAATCTGTGATAAGGGAATCTCCGAGAATATATAATTATAAACAAGAAAGATTGAATGACCTTGTTAAATCCAGTTATCCCGAATTGAATTTTGAATCCATTTGAGGCACTTACAACCCATTTTTTATTGAGCCAAAAGTTCATGATGCGTATTGATTTGTACGTGTCAATTTAGTCAATTTCAAATAGTCTCGTGAATAAAAAAGATTCATTGGATGAACTCTCTTTTTTTTTTTTCCTCCAGAAGGTACATTGAGCAAGTAGTTTCTGAGGCACGGTCATGTTTAGTTGATGACTGTCTAGTAATTTTGTCTAATTTGTTCATGCTTTTTTTGTGTTCAGTAATAGATGAATGATTTTTTGTTTGATGTTTTTGTGGTTTATCCCATGTGACCATTGGTCTTAAAACCTTATAAGAGCTCCTAATAAGCAGTATCCAAAGAAAAAATCAAGAGAATAAGAGAGAAAGCAAAAAACTGCACTTTACACACTGATGTAAATGTTATCACATGAAATATTATTTAAAGATTTAAGGCTGTTCATGAACGGCAGAAGGAAGGGACAGTGACAGTCCCCTAGAGACGCCATATATACATACGATCAGCGCCCAAGCCACCTCTCCATCCAAGCTTGGACTAGGGAGGGCCAGGCAATGGCTGCTGACGATTCAGCAGGTAGACCTATAGGTTTCCCCAAACCAACCATCATTAGCTACCAGGGATGGTGAGGTTGCAGACACTACATGAAACTATCGATCTTAAGCGGGATTTGAACCCCAGTATGGCAGATCGCCTGACAGGGACGTTTCCAATTGGCCACCACTACCCTAGCGGCAGTAATCATGGAAACATATTACTATATCTTCCTCCACAGTAGTTTGTCCACATGAGCGTAGGGTATTTTTGTAGTGATAAAGCTCTAAATAGGAAATATAGTCAAGAAACTGTAAAAATATAATTACGAGGAGATGAAAGAGATTACGTCTTTGACCCCCTCGCTCAAAAAACAAATCTCAAAGCGAGGATACTTTGAGAACGAGATAAAAACCCGAGAAAAGGAGGCAAAAAATTACTTGGATATCCGTCTTGCAACACATCTTGATTATCCAAGAGAGGAGCGCTCAGAACAAAGTAGGTCAACGTGTATTCCTACTGATGTTTTTGTTTTCATTTACCTTTGATGTCTCGCATCAATTAAACACAGGTATGGTCGGCTGGTTTCTTTGACACAGAGTCATAATCAAAATCATTAGGTTTTCATTCTTCCCCGGAGTTGATAATCTTCGGCTGGGGTTCAGGGCTGAGGAGACATCAAAGGGAGTCCCCGCTCGGGGTAATTATTAATAATATAGGTGGGAGTTCGTTTGATAGTGTATTTCCTGAGGAGAAAGGTTGTATCCCCCCCCCCCTCACCTCCTCGGGAAGTTTATTTATTTACCTCTATATAAACCCGGTTTATCCTCTTTAAACCTAATTCGCTGCTTCGAGCATAATTCGCTCCCTGAAGACAAGGTAGATGGCAAGCACCAATCTCCATTTAGCAAAACTTATTTCCACTCGTTTTAGCGACATTATGATACGAAACATTTTTAGGAAAGAGGTGCCTTTCACTTTT
>NC_090747.1:85064664-85079664 GCF_036898095.1 Palaemon carinicauda
TCATGGGCTGCTATGTGAATGCTAGGTAAACGCTTTATCACTGTACTATTGTTAATTTTGAATCAGTGTGTATTATAAGATTTTAAAAATGGAAAGAATGTATGTGAGACATGTCAAAAAATAATTCTATAGATTTTAGAATGTATGTGGTGGATGAAATTCTGTTAAAACAATTCGAAATAGTTTTGTGAAAGAAATGAAGATTTATTTTGCGATGATGTAGCTATGAGTGAGCATTTTGGTGTATAGGATGGTCCTGAGTCAGAGAGTGAATATATTGTCATGTTTATACAACACCCATAAAGGACTGTTTGATCAACCATGTTAGTGAAAAGCTACAGAACTGTTGGTAGGCTTTTAAATTGGCGGTTGTTAGAGAATATCCATGATGAAGGTTAATGAAAACAAGGACTATTGTAGTGTAAAAAACAAAGTAACTAATAATTCTATTTTGTTATAAGGTCAAAATAGGCAGAAGGGAAGGAAAATGGTGGCATCCAGATCTATGCCTTTATATCAAAGTTCAGGTATCCCTTTTGCTGAGGAATCTCGAATTTAAGGATTAATTTTCGATCCTAGGTTGAAGTGGTCGAAGGCAAAGTATTTAGAAGTGATGAAACTGCTTAAATGTTTTGCTCATATTCCTTCGGTTGCAGATTGCCAAACACTACTTAGAACGTATAAACCACTAGTACCATCTAAACTTTCTTATGGCTGGGAATTATATTTCATTTGCTACTTTATATACATTAGTAATAATAGACTAGGTGCATCATGATTACATTACATAAATTACTAGTGTTCTAGGTCCTCACCTATACAAACTATTGATATAGGTTAGATGCCCCAGTACCTCTAGTATTAGATATCAGTGTTTAGGTATTAGTATAGGCTATAGATTTCCCAAATCAATTGGGTTTTGAAAGTCAAATTCATATACATTTTGTGGTTGTTTTATGAGGGTCAACCTAAATATCCCCAGACTTAAAATTTGTGTACTGCAACATTTGAACAATCTTGATATAACCAAAAATGAAGTTGTAGTCTTTCAAAATCTATGTGATCCTGGCCTGGATATTGCTTGAAGATTCATTTTTACAGTATTTTTATAGTATAAAGGCAGTGATATGGCTGAAGATCTTCCAGTCATTTTTATGAAACTTATACAAGAACATGATGATTGTAGTTGTATTTTCACTGATGGCTTCAAGTCAGGTGCTCTCGGTGGGTTTGGAGTTGCCAGTACCCTACTACCTTTCATTACAGAGGTACACTACTTAGGTAGTCTCAAATTTTATTTATGAATTTATGGGGTTTTAATTGGTTTTGAAAAAAATAGCAGTTGTTTATGAGAGAAAAAAGTAACAATTTATGAGGGCTGGTATACTATTTTCTGAAATGCTAAGACTGTATAACAATCTACTGGAATTATTAATTCAAGCATTTTTAAAGAACGTGCCAATGGACAATATAAAAAGAAAGAGCTCACAACCGTGCTATTGAAATAGCATGGTTGGTTAGAGTCCCTGAAGGTATGCTCAGCTAAGAGGCATACATTCCCAAGGTAGAATTCGATATTAAATTCCATTGTGGTTAATATTTACATTGATTGAAATCACGAGTGCTAATGTTAAATATATATATATATATATATATATATATATATATATATATATATATATATATATATATATATATCTGTATGTATGTTTGTGAGTGTGTGTGTGTTGATATCACTAAGTATTTTTAGATAAATTATTGTAAGTATTTCACAGATTATATCAACATGGTGTTGATTTATACCGGAACTAATGGATATTTTTCTCTTACTGCAGGCCTCCGAGTCACCAGGGCTTCAAGGTGAGTACTGAAGTTCATAATAAATTTCCATAAGCACATAATCTTTCTCTCTCTCTCTCTCTCTCTCTCTCTCTCTCTCTCTCTCTCTCTCTCTCTCTCTCTCTCTCTCTCTCTCTCTCTCATTATCTTATCACAAACTCTAACCAATGTCAACATTAGTCAATTGGTTGCAGGCGTGTGGGAGGGGTGACCTAAACTTAAAGGTCAACCAGTCAGGCAGGCAGTCCGCTAATGTCATTACGCCTTAGGCGAATCCCTTTAGCCTTATAGATCAGTTGTGTCCAATTTCATTATCTCGCTCCTTCGTAATAATACAAATGTGACGGGAAGCAAAGTGGCAGGTAGGAATAAGGTTGACATTTATACTTTCTTGAATAAGAGTCTTGCCTATGAATTGGGTTTTACAAAATTCTACAGATAGATAGAATGATAGTGATGAAGATTGAGGTCACTAGTCATAGGAATATATATATATATATATATATATATATATATATATATATATATATATATATATATACATATATATATATATATATATATGTATATGTATATATATATATATATATATATATATATTGTGTATATATATATATATATATATATATATTGTGTGTATATATATATGTATATATATGTATATATATATATATATATATATATTGTGTATATATATATATATATATATATATATATATATATATATATATATATATATATATATATATATATTGTACATATCGAAGTATCTGGAGTTAGATATAAGAAATTTGCGAAATTTTATGCAAAAGCAACGTCAATAAATTCTCTTGCTAATGATATTACAACAAAATTCATGGAAAACCTAATTATAATTGCATTCTGTAGTTAGATAAAAGATAAACTTGGTAATAAGGATTGCCGTTAGCAGCCACAGCAAAAATAATACATTTTATTTGCCCTTTTTGTTTTTGCTACGATTTTTTCCGATAAGTGATCTTCTCGCCTGCGTAGATCATCAGTCAGAATTCCATTTAGTTTCCCCATTCTTTTATTTTTTACAGCCTCATTATTCTGTAATGCTCATTACCCTTGTTGTTTTTCGTGTGCGAACGTGAGAAGTAGGATTCGCCGCCAATACCCTAAACGTCATGTGTAAAAACACATTTTGATCTGTACGCCCATAAAACTTACCCATTCCCCCAGTACACTCCGTTACCTTCCCCCTCTTACAGCCCCCCTTACACTCCCGCACACAAAACATCGTTGCAATTTAGATTCTGGGTATTCGGTGATGTGGTTCTTCTTCCACTCGGCTAAGTAGCGCATCAGAATCTTTAATTCTTAGGCTCATTTGAATATTCGATAGTGGGGATCATTAATTTCACCGAGTGTTTATTGTCTGACGCCTGAGAGCCTCCCCCACCCCCCTCTCCCCCACTGGATGGGATGGTGGAAAAGAAGGGGAAGATGTTGGGGTTTGGAGAAAAAATTTGTTTTCTGCAAACCATAGTTCCCCTTAACGACCAATTACGGTATATCGATGGTTACAATTACAGCCTAGGCCTAACTGGATGGACAACCAATAAACTCCTTTTTTATATTTCCTTTACGGGCTCATTTTCTCAATCATTAGTTGGTCTCGGTGGTGAGATCGGTCTAACTCTGTTATTCTTCTCTTCTGGCTCTCTAAGGGAATTCACCTCGTTCTATTATTTTTGTTTTAAGTAACTATTTTAGTTTCCTTTAGCAATTAATGGTTTTATTGCCTAAAATGTAACCAGTTTTATTTTTTTTTCTACTTTTCTTCTTTCCTCTCTCCTCACTAAGAAAGTTAGGTTTTTCTCTTTATCTTTTCTTATATCAAAATAAAGCCAATGTTTCAACCTTAAACTCTTCTCTCTCATTAAGGGAATCTCCCTCATCTATTTCTTCATTTTTAATCAATTAGTAGCTAATGTTAGTTTTTCCTTCGCTTCATTGTCATCACATAATGTTATCTTTAGATGGAATAACTTTGATTTTGAGTAAAGCTGATAACGTTAACGTTCATGTGAATTTCATCACAGATGCTAGTTTAATTTTTCGTCATGAAGGTAATATATAATTGAAATATTATCCTTCAAAAGATACATATACTTCTTAGCCTAATACGAAAATGATTCATGTTTGACATGTAGATAGAATAATGGGATAGCAAGATTTAGCCAGCAAAAGTGAAAAAAAAAAAGAATACGCATTACATAGCTTTAAAAAATGCAATATTGTTTTTCAACGGGAAATGCTTATAAGCTCAAGGCGAAAAACTTCATCTCTTTTATGTCGATATTCCGGCAGTTCGTTCGGGCTCGTCTTTGAAGATTAGCCGAATACAACTTTTACGGGACGCGTTTTTTTGTCTCGCCTTCTTATTTGCTGATATTCGCTTTGCGTGTTCTGAAAGCTGGGGGTTTAACTCCCTCTCTCTCCTGCCCCCCTCCTACACAAGACAGGAATATTATGTACGTATACATCTTTTCCTCTACACTACGGTATGATTTTTTTTTAATTCTATTACCTAAAACTTTAACCAAAAAAATACTGCAGAACCTTTATATTTTTTAATTTTTGCAAATGTTGGACTTGACATATTATGATATCTTGGAAAAGAAAATTTTCTTCCACATCATGACAAGAATGAATTCTATCACTATGGTATATGGGTATTCTGAATTCCATTTATGCAGTTTAAAAGTTCATAACCTTTAATAGATATTGTGCTTCATCAATCTCTCGACCCATTTTTCAGTGTATTAGTCGAATTGAAATAGGACGGGAAAATATCTCTTACCAATATATTTTTGAAGCACTTAGTATTTCAAATATAAAGGTTTTTGGGGTTAATTTCCTTTTTTTAATTTTATACAGTGACAAAATATTTTTAGGAAAGAAGAGATTAAAGAGCATATTCTATGATAGAAAAGTCTATTTTAAAGTGAAGTACTGTGAACCAAAAGAAGATTTGTTGCGCTTTGATATTTACATGGCAGTCAAGCCTTAACTGTTATGGTTTTTTCAACTTTTTAAGGAAAGGAAACGCTTTCCTAGTGTACTTCTTGCTTAATTCACCTATTGGTAAGAATATCTTTATATACTGTGGAAAACACACTCACTCTCTCTCTCTCTCTCTCTCTCTCTCTCTCTCTCTCTCTCTCTCTCTCTCTCTCTCTCTCTCTCTCTCTCTCGAATAGTTTGTTACCGAGACTGGGACATTGGAAGCTTAAGAGCCCATGGATCAGCGAGAACAGGTAGTCTTCACAGAAACTAATTTTTGCCAGTCATGAGGTAACCTTGAGTTAACCGTTTGTGGTCAATTTGGAGCCGACAAATGACTTATCTCCAGTTTTATTGGCTTCTGCCATATTTCCAATAATGTAATTTTCATGCAATTTATTTTTACCTTTTTAGTCATTCTAATCACTGGTCTTGGTGCCATCTAATTTTTTAAATGTATTTAGCAATATCTTAGAAGCAAAATGATTGTAGATGATTTTGCTAAATAATGTTTGTTTTGGGATCAGAAATTTGATAAAGAATCAACTTGTCAATATCTGGTCATTTTAGAATGTGCCTAGTCTCCCTTAATGTACTTAAAGTTTGTCTTGTTGTTGTTGTTGTTGTTGGTTTTCTTTTTTTTTTTAGTCTCCCTTAATGTACTTAGTTTTTCTTGTTGTTGTTGTTGTTGTTTTTTTTTTTTTGTTTTTTTTTTTTTGATGTGTGAATGTGTGTTTTGAAAGTAGTTCTTAGAAAAAAAAAAATTTAAATATATTTATTAATTAACCATTGTAAAATGTTCTGTGTCAGTAACCATGGCATTTGAGACGCCTTATAATTATTAATAACTCTCTCTCTCTCTCTCTCTCTCTCTCTCTCTCTCTCTCTCTCTCTCTCTCTCTCTCTCTCTCTCTCTCTCTCTCTCTCTCTCTCTCTCTCTTAAAAATTCAAAAGGTTTTTTTCTATTCTAACCGAAACGATTGATGTGATCGTTTAGAAACGTAAAAGACTCCTCCCCTTCCTATCACTCCCTCCCTCCCCCTCAAACAATTAGCGAATGAATTTAAATCCATTAATTCCGGGAGTACTCGGCTTCATTGGCATTAAACTACAGCTTTAATTGTTTTCTTAAGACAGTACAAGCACTTCTCGCTATCGTTAAGTAAATCTTTTATCGTTCTTTTTTAGCGTTTCTTTCGTTTTCTTAAGGACGGAGCTATGAAGGAGGGCCTTTGTGGCAGAGGAGGAAGCCAAGCGCAGTTTATTTACGTTTTATTTGGGAGGGAAGATGGCTTGCGAGAGGAGGAGGAGGAGGCGGACAATGGTCACATACAAGTGAGTGAAAAGAAATGGAAGGAGAGGCGAACATGTGAAGAATCTACTGAGAGGAAATGATTAGGGGAAGATAGATAGCCTAGATGATAATTAGTGGAAGGTGAGAGTAGTATATGATGAAAAAGAAAGATATTAGGGAAGAAATATTGGCTATGTACAAAAGAGACATAATGTAAGAGAGCTAGAATACTATAAGAATTAATTTTATCTGTAAAGGTATCTTATGTACGATAGGGTAGGAAATAAACAAAAAGAAGAAATCGATCAATAGGTAACCGGGGAAATGAAAAAGTAGCTTCGTGTAGAACTAGATATGTAAGGAAAGGCAAAAGAGAAATTTAAAAGGAAAAGTTATTGCAGTGCGAGTGCCTCTGGTGATTGAAAAGGGGAAATCCAAAAAGAAAGTCGAATATAAAATATAGAAGTACCGGTAAATGTGTTTTATTAATGGAAAGAAGTAGAAAAAAAGGATCAATATTGAAATATTTGGAGGAGAAAAGAAATAATAGAAGAATCCAAAACAAATATAAGAAGCGATGAAGAAAAAGTCGAAGAAGGAATTTAATTTCTTTACCTAATAATAATGAAGTTACATATGCAACTAGTATCTATTGCAGTTTTATACGTCGCTCAAAACAGATAATGGATGGATGAAGAATATGAATAAAGCCTGGAGGAAGGAAAAGGGAAATTATGAATTTTAATTGTAAAGAGTTTCATTAATGAATATGTATTTCTGGATAGGAAGGAGGTCGTAATGAAGAATTCCTCTACGCTGGAGCTAAGGAATCGGAATTTAGAAAATATAAAGACATAATCGTAATGAAAAGTTGGGATTATAAATGTAACGAACCAAAAATCAGTAATAATTGATTACCAATGAATGATTTAACATTATTGATAATCTTCAATAATAATTCAATAGAAATTAACTTTTTATGCATGGTTTAAGTTGCATTACAAAAGAATGATGAAATGTCAGAACGTTGAAGCAAGTTCAAAAACCTTTGGTTTAATTGAATATAGAAAACGAAGTATTTTTATATGTAAATGAGAAAGTGGCTAGTTAGGTGAATAGTTGGTCTAATGCTAGGGTGCCATGTGTATATGCAGTTGTGTAACAGGGAAATGCGTCATGAATTGTGTGTGGAATGTTTGGGTGTTTACAGATGATAAGTGATAATTAGAGATTAAGAAGAGAAACTGAAGACACTAATGGATAGCATGAAAGTGTTTGCAAGAGAAGAGATTTAAGATGTAATATTAGCAATAAATAGGTAATGAGAGTAAATGGAAACTAAAAGATTGGGTTGAATGGGGACCCTTGAAGTCAATTGGACAATTTTTTTTAGCATGGTCACCAGAGGATTCACTTGGTCGACATGACAGTGCTGATTAAAGAATTTTGAAGTGACCTGAATGTGTTGAGAGTATGGAGGGTGAATATGTTCATGTTGAGAGTGTGAAGGGTGAATATGGTCATGTTGAGAGTGTGGAGGTTGAATGTATGGGGATGTTTGAGGAAAGATGAGAAAAGCGTACCGCACGTGTTTCATACACGCTCGTACACTAACGGTTTTCCTTTTTTATCTTATCACTCTTAATAGACCATCCTGTGTCATCACGCCAGCTCATGTTCCGTTAAGTCTGATTTTTGTGACGTTCTTGCTCTCAAATTGTTGTATATAAACTCGATGGTTGTTTAATAAAGTTTAGTTGCATTCACCTCGCCTCTCAGTTACCACTTAACCGGCGCCTTCCCCCTCACTGCTGTGTCTTACTGTTTGATGATGCCGCACTCTGACACTGACTCTACTATCAACGCCACACCCCTGAAACTATCGCCCTTCGCCAGTACAGAGGCATTTGCCTAGTTTCAGTGCAGCAAGGTCCAGTTTCGCATTATGGGTGTGACTCAATGAAGCACCAAAGCGGTCTATGTTCTCACAGCGATCCCCGAGGTCACTTTCTCGGAAATATCAGATTTGCTTTGCGACCAAGGGGACACCCCCAATAACGTACAACGACCTCAAAACATGCCTCCTGGAGCAGTACTCACCATCGCTAGCCACCCATATAGCGAATCTTTTTTAGCCCTCTCAACAACTGTTTGGGGGACCAAAAAGCTTCAGTTACCCTCAGGGAAATGACCAGTATCGCTTGCCTGCAATGTTCCGCAGATGGTTCTCCTCATGAAGTGAATATATACGCGCCTACCTAAACCTGTACATACTACCATCCCCTATGTCAATATTTTGCCCATGTAGGACCTGATGACGAAAGTTGACGTCCTTATCCCTTATGGACAGCCACTTCACCACCTTCAAGACCTCCATCAATGCCTCCTTTCCTGACAAAGTGGAGAACTATTAAACATCGACTGAAACTGATATTAATGCGGTAGGACACAGAACCCAAACCTGTGACGTGCCGGAGTGGCAATAAAGCCGCCCACCACCCACATATACCACCCCTTGCTTACACCCCAACCAATGACTTCTCCAGCCACTCACTGACACCCATCAGCCACAGTTATGCTACTACCACTTCAGATTCGGTTGTCTGCTGCCAAAAAAACATGTAAGTAGGCCATTGCTGTGGTGGTGGCCTCTCCTGTCACTAATCTTTAATTTTTACATGATGCAGGTATGGGCGTGCGATTTTTGTTAGAAAAGAGTGCTTGCCGTTCTCTTCTGCCAAGACGTAATCTGTCTAAGTCTGCCGACATCCGTCTGGTATCTACCAACGGATCTGCGATACCCACCCACGGTTATGAAACCCTTGCATTATCGTTTGGAAGGGCAGAATATAATTGAAAGTTTCTCATTGCTGACGTCACATTGCTAATCCTCGGTGCCGAATTTCCTCTCACATTTCCACCTTCTGGTTGAGGTTGCTCAATGACGATTGGTTAACCTGAATTCATACTCCTCCACACCTCTCCAACCTGTTCCCTCCGACCTCGCTCTTCACATCATTGCCCCTACGAATACCTATGCCCACCTCACCCTGTACCCAGAAGTTTTCCTTCCAGAACTTTGTCAAACTCCCACGGTTCCCGCCAAACACGGGATTTATCACCATGTCACCAGATCGTTTGCTAACCGCTAAACAAATGCTCGCCAAAATTGAAGAAAACGGCCTTTGCCATGGTCGTCACCCTTACACATCGTCCTGAGGAAAGATGGCTCTCTACGTCCGTGTGGGGATCACAGGTGCCTGAACATGCAAATAGAACCAGATCACTACCCCCTCCCAAACATCGCCGACGTGACCTACTTTCACAAAACCAAGGATTTCTCCACGCTTGACCTCCTGAAGGGGTATTATCAGGTGCCCATGAACCCAAAAGACATCCCCAAGTCTGGTATCACCACCCCCTTCTGTACATACACCTTAAGTTACTCCTGTTTTGGCCTTCATAATCCTGGGGCCACGCTTCAACGCCTCATGGATGGCATCTTAGAGGACCGACAGATCTGCACTCAGCAACTCACGTTTTTCTGCGCAACGACACTAGCAAGCCACTGCTAACACTCCCTTACACGGGCCCTTTCCTGGTGATCCGTTGTTCTTCGAAAGCATTCTTAATTACCATGTGTGGCCAAGAAGACTGGGTCTCCATTGATCGCCTAAAACCTGCTTACCTCCTGCCAGATCACCTGCATACAGTACGTCTCTTTAGAGCAGGGCGCTCTATTTCACATGTATGTCATTTTTAGGGGGAAGCAATGTACCGCATGTGTTTCATACACACTCGTACATAGTAAAGGTTTTCATTTTTATCTATCACTCGCTCTTCCCAGTACTGTTATTAGGCTAACCTGTGTTATCATGCTAGCTCATGTTCTATTATGTTTGAATTTTGTGACGTTCTTGCTCGCAAGTCGCTGTATATAAACAGGATGATTGTTCAATAGAATTTAGTTGCATTCACCCCGCCTCTCAGTTATCACGTAACCGGCGCTGCGCACAAAAGACGGTGTTAGCAAATGGAGGCGATTGGTGATGTATAAACGGAGCATGACGTACTGCTAGTTACACTGATATATATTATAGTGACCCGTCCTTGTAGATGGATTCTCTCTCTCTCTCTCTCTCTCTCTCTCTCTCTCTCTCTCTCTCTCTCTCTCTCTCTCTCTCTCTCTCTCTCTCCTTGTAGTGCTGTTGTAAAGCTCTCATTTAATAATCGAAGTGTTTCGTAATCGACTCTCAGACCGGACTATGAGGCACAAAAGGGGGCGTTCATAAAAAAGCTAGTATTCTTCTCTTCGCGTAAACATTGCATTAGGTACCTAGTTGTTGGTCAACTGTTACTGGTCGCAGCTAGAGTGGAAATTGAATGAGAGATGGAAAAGAAGAAAATTAGATTTGAGTATATGTTAATCCTTCAAAACGCTTGTGTAATACATAATATATATATATATATATATATATATATATATATATATATATATATATATATATATATATACATATATATATATATATATATATATATATATATATATATATATATATATATATATATATATATATATATATATATATATATATATATATATATATATATAAAGCACAGGCAAAAGCCATCATGAAGGACAACCCAATTTCCTTATCTAAACTAGATCCACAAAGAAAGCCAGGAAAAGAAGCGGCTGCTGTGTGGGCGTTTTCTTCTTTGCTGTTCTTCCTTTAATTCAACAGTTAAAAGCAGCGATTTGTATTTATCCTGCGAAAGTAAACTTATTCTTTCATAAAGTCTCGTGTCTAGTAACCTCCAAATTTCTAAGTATTTTTAAGCAATTTCCTTTTAGTCCATCAAGTTCCCTATGACGTGCAACCTCTTAAAAGTCACTTTCTCCGTTGCATGATTCACCGGTCCATCCCTTTTTTTTTTTTTTTTTTTTTTTTTTTTTTTTTTTTTTTTTTTTTTTATCATCGTTCTTTCGCTATCCACTTCCCTCCCATTCGTCTCATCCATCAACTATCCGGCATCTATCCATCATCTAGCCATCCGCTCCCTCCGTCTAATTACCCAGGAGCACCAGAGTCCCAAGAGCGAGTGAATTTCATTATGTGCCGCGGATTTTTATCGCTCACCACCGCCGATGGGACTAACTGAATATTTAAGTCTCCCTCTCCCCACTACTCTCTCTCTCTCTCTCTCTCTCTCTCTCTCTCTCTCTCTCTCTCTCTCTCTCTCTCTCTCTCTCTCTCTCTCTTACATAATTATTATTTCCACCTTCCACGATGCTTAAATAATATTCCCTCTTGCTTATATGTTCATAACTTTTTTAAATTCCCTCACCTTCCTTTATTCTTTGCTTCCTTTCAAATTATCGTCCTTTAAAGTCTCAACTTGAATATCTCTTCGACTTCTTCACACACGTCTTTAATTGCAAACTCCCTCCCCCTCCCTCAGATTATCTGTCATCCTCCTCTTAGCTTCTTTTATGCTCTGATTGTGTCAGCATGTTATCGGTTCTAGGGAACTTGGTGTCCCTCCTTGCGTTACAATATATATATATATATATATATATATATATATATATATATATATATATATATATTTATATATTTATATATATATTTATATATATATATATATATATATATATATATATATATATATATATATATATATATATATTATATTTGTGAAACCCACTTCGAAAATAAGTTGAATTTTCAGATAAAAGGTCTCCTCTTGAGCTACGATTCTCGGAGTCATCTGTTGGTTTTTATAGATATTAGGTTTCTTGTTCATACTGACGAGACCTTGGTGACTAATTAAATTAGGTTTCGCAATTTTCATTTTGATCGATTTCCACCATCGATTCTTGCAAAGCATTATGTATAAATATGAATAATTTTTCAATGCAACTGTTTAAAAAATTGTAATTTCCTCTAGAGTGAAAACATTTTTTACCTTTAATGTACATTCAGTGTCATAATCTGACTTCCTATTCATTTCTTACTACTCATTATAGCTTGAAGTTATTTTTTTTTATTTGTGGAGAAATTTAACGTTAGAGTTAGTGCAGAAAATGTTTGCCATGTTGTGAATTGTTCAGTTTGTGGCAGACATTTGGTTATTAAATGAAGACATACCCAGTTAACTACAGTTTGCACCATAAAGGACTTTTTATGCCCTGGAGTTTGAATAGTTGTACCTTTTATTGTTTCTCTCCAATTACCATAGTTTTTTTTTTTTCAATATTTGAGCTATTTTCAGCATAGTTTTGTTTATTTAAGTATTTTGATAAAAAATTTTAATTTGCCCTGAAATTTATTCAAGAGACTCGGAACAAATGGAATTTAATCGTATGTTTTCGTGTCCTCTTAGTATTAAGAGATGAGACGCATATCAGTGGCCTCACCAAATCTAGGTTGATTCAATAAATACAATCATTGTAAGGTTATTTTGCTAGATTCTTATCCTTGGATGTTAGGTTATCTTGCAGTTTAAAGATAATGAACATTCTCCTATGTTTTTCATACCTTTCGTTGTTTGTATTGGTGTTTATTACGTTACCTTCCTTTCTCTATATATAAAAAAAGTTTTGAATGGATCTTGTATCTTTGGTTGAGATTGTTTGATTAATTGATTATCAGTTATCTGGCATCCTGACATCTAAGGTCATTGACGCCGATCTTTGGTTGAGAAGTTCTACTACTGTACTAATATTAAAGCTTTGATAGAGTTGCTCAAATGTAATTGGGCTGCTTCGAAAATTCTCTCTCTCTCTCTCTCTCTCTCTCTCTCTCTCTCTCTCTCTCTCTCTCTCTCTCTCTCTCTCTCTCTCTCTCTCTCTCTCTCTCTCTCTCATCACTTGACATCATTAGATTTAATGCAAGAAATGTTTTTGTAAGATTATTCCTCTGCCATGTATATTTTTTCGTGTGAGGTGTTTGCCCACCTTTACTTATTTTGCCGTCTATATGATACATGTATGTATAAGCTTTAGCACATTTGGTAGGAAACTTCACTGTATTTGTATATTCTCCCCTGGTGAATCTTTCGCCTTTATACCGGTACTTTTCTTATACTGAATTTCTCCAATAGGTTGAGATTTCTCCAGTAATGAATTTCTGAAATAATTTACACACTTCTCATAATCATATACCGTATTTATTTTCATTGGATTATCAAGCTGTTTTCTAAACAGGGAATGGCTCCAATACATAACGGAAGTCATTACTTCATTTATGATTATTTATGAATTGTGGATGAACCGTCTGTATATATCTTCTCTTTACTTAGTTCATCAATTAATTTTAAATTTATTAAGCATTAACCTACACTTTTATTTGTATTTTAATGCTATTTTACTTCAAATAATCTCCCTTTTTCCTACTTTAAAGATTTTATATCCTCATCCTGCCACTTAGTATTTTGATTCCCTCTTCCTATCTTCCTGTACCCAGAAACACTACCATGTATATGTATATGCATCCACACACATTTATATATATATATATATATATATATATATACATATATATATATATATATATATATATATGTATATGTATATATATATGTATATATATGTATGTATATATACATATATATATATATATATATATATATATATATATATATATATATATATATATATATATATATATATATACACTGTATATGTGTTTTTTGTCTGTTCTTTACATTTTCAATGTTCACACAAGCCTTCCAATTTGTAAAGGTAGTTGATAATGTAATAATTTATTGTGGTATTACCAAATATATCCATAGCTGCTGTGGAAAATGGACTGGTAGAGCATATGTAACTGTCCTCTGCCATCTTACTTTCTGAGTCAGAATCATACATACACTTTATCTGGTATATTGAGTAATATCGTGTTCCTATGACTTTTATTATCTCCTCCGTCACCTATTTGTTGAGAGGGAAAAATACTCATTTCACCCATTTTTTATTTTTTTTTTAACAACCAAATACACCATACACACCCTGGTCAGCCACCAATCATATTTTACACCCCCCCCCCCCCAAGCTCTCCAACTATTTGTAATCTCTATTAATGCTTTGTGGCTTTCCACTCTTGAGTCTTTTAGTAGCCTTCCGTATAGACTCGGTTTCCACAAGCATTTTTTTAAACTCGCACAAAACCTTTTTATTCATACAAAAAAACAGTTTTACCTCCTTTTTTATCCTGATTGTTCAAATAATTTTGAATTTTATTTTTTCATTTAAGAAAGTATCTCTATAATTATATTTTGTCTTTAAATTAATTCGTTCATCATACTTTTTCTCGACGCTTACTTCCTTGTAGAACAACGAACTATTTTTAAAGCCTTGGCACATTCATCACCTAACCATTATCCTCAAATTTTTCTTGACTACCTTATTTATCCTTCCATGCACTGTAAATAAAAATACATCTTCTGCTTTGTCGTTGCACTTCAAGATTTTTCCTTAACTAAACCTCTTATTTCTTCATCGTAGCAGTCGGTATTCAAATTTCATCTTCCCATCCTTCTTCACTCACTCATGACTTGTAACTCTGTCTTCAAATTTTGCTTTCTTCTCACATACTTCTTTAATATTCATGTGCTTAATTTGAGGTAATTTTTTCATGTATATTCTCCTTAAATGCTATTTTTCATTTCCCTCTCATAAAATTCCCTGGTCCTAATTACCTATGCAGCCAGATTTTCCCCATTCATTTTCATTTAAACTGTCTAAACTTCAGCTTTTATCAAATAATGATCCGATAAACCTCCGGCCATTCTTACATTTAGCTTCATAAACTCCATCTGCTCTGTAC
>NC_090747.1:85082164-85084664 GCF_036898095.1 Palaemon carinicauda
TTGTTTTATTACGGTGGAAGAAGATTGAATGAGTTTATTTTGCACCGTAGTATTTTTCTATATATTTCTTTTGCAATGGTAGATATTTTCCCTTTATATTATCCCTACTTTCTAGATTTATTTTTATCATAATGATGGATATGTCACTTATCAATGATGATAATACTGTAGTTGTGGTATTATTTTTTTAATGAATGTGATTTGTTACGATAAAATTGTATTAGAATTTATGTATTTTGTTGGTACATGATCTTATCTGAAGGCTCTTTGCTGAATAGATGAAAACTGTTGGAATTTTATTTTACGGCAGTTAATAATAAATGAAGACATCAATGAATGAAAAAGTCTATAAGTTACTGTCTTGTCAGAGGTGGTAAATGCGGCATGAGATGGCATGGACATATAGAGAGAATAGGAAAGGGAAGGTTGTTTTCCAGTGTAGATAATTCAGATGTAAATGGTATTGGGAAGTTATAAAGGCTGAAGAGTATGAACGAACTCTTGGGTGAAAGTGATTTTACACTCAGAGTAGGAAATGGTGTATTTCATATTAATCACGTTTGGAAAGTTTGATGTACGAATCCATTACTAAAAGTAATGGTAGATTATATATTGTTTCCCAAAGATGGGACAAAATTATTAGACTTGTACTTTATCGTTTGTTTTTTCTGCAAGCAATCATTTGCCTGTCTTAGGTATTAGAGAATAACCATATATTACTTTCAAAGACTGCTCTTCTGAAAATAGGTTGTTACTGAAAATTGTAGACGGTGCTGCTAATATGTTGTATGTTTGGTATCTCTTGGGCACAATTGAGCAAAAGAAATTGAATTGAATGAAACAAAACATTCAAAAAAATTTGATTTGACTGTTAGAAAAGGATTTGTGGGATTTTTTTTTTCCTTCCATTTCAGATCGTTCTCTATTTTGGACCAACATAATTCGGGTAGTGTTTGGCAGATTATCCGAGTGAAATACGCAGAAATTGCAAATGAAGAATCTTAATTAAGAGTATAAATGTCAATATTGAATGACAGTAAAGCGAAGAGCGAGAGAGGGATCAAGAGAGGGAGCGAGAGACAGGCAGAGAATATGTTCCTGATCTCCCAAAATTCTTGCCTTCAGTGCCAACGTTATCCCCAGCCATCGTACACATTTCATCATTTCATCAAGTTACCGGTATTTAACACAGGGCTGAAGGTGTCCATGCGAGGATTCAATGTGGACTGAGCAAACATCTGGCAGACTACCCGCGGAATACCGTTTGATGATTGTGAACGCACCCATTAGCCCCATGAACGCCTCCAGCCGCCAGGCTGGAATAAGCCAATGCTTTCCTCTCTGGAATACTGGAAGGCGCTAGACCATGTGATTCCTGGCGAGAGGGGATGGGGATGGGTAGGGGAGATTGCTTTGCAGGGAAAGAGGTGGCACTGTTGGCTTTGGAAAAGGGGAAAGTTAAAGAATAAAATGGGAAAAAGTGTTGGGAGAAATATCGGATCTGTTGCTTCATACCCTGTGAAAATTGTTGGTATTAAGATTTTTTTGGGTTTTGCGGAATTATTTTGAAATAAAACGACCTGCAAACAATGCGGTGCATGCACACGTTGTTCATCGTCATCAAGCTATTGGATCAGTCTTGACGTTGCAAATGTATTTGTTAACATGTACAGATGGATGTTATCATTCTCACATTTCTATAAACATCTGAGGGTTGTAAGTACTATAGATGCTGTTTTCATGTTGGTAACTACTAATGCTGTAAAAAAAAGAATCTTTTAATACTTTAGTTTATCAGTGATTTATTTATCAAAAGTTTTAGTTTCTCAAAGTAATTACGCAATAGACACAGTACTGTTAGTTTTCATAATCATCACTAACACATGTGACTTTTATGCTTGAAATATTCAACCACAAATAATTGTTGATATTGATATAGAATCTTATACTTTTACAAGTTTTCTGGCTCTCAAACGGAAGCATTTTATCATTATTATTATTATTATTATTATTATTATTATTATTATTATTATTATTATTATTATTATTTATTATTATTTGCTAAGCTGCAACCCTAATTGGAAAAGCAGTAAGCTGTAGGCCCAAGGTCTCTAACAGTGAAAATAGCCCAGTGAGGAAAGGAAATAAGGAAAAACTACCAGAGAAGTGCAAGAATAATAACATTAAAATGAATCTTTCATATATAAACTGTAAAATCTTGTAAATAAGAAGAGGATAAAAACTTCATAATAATTTGAGAAAGAGAAACAAGATAGAATAGAGTTTCCGAGTGTACCCTCAAGCAAGAGATCTCTAACCCAAGGAAGTGGAACACCATCGTTCAGAGGCTATGGCACTACTCACGACTAGAGAACATTGGTATGATTTTGGAGTGTCCTCCTAGAAGAGCTGTTTGTGTTTTAACTTATTTTCTGTTCATTGAATATCATTTGATATCTCAATTATGTAATATTACTTTGATTAATGTGACTCCCCGCCC
>NC_090747.1:85089664-85114664 GCF_036898095.1 Palaemon carinicauda
GGAAAACATTGGGAAGAGGCTTGAAATGTTTGTGGAATAAGGTTGCAAGGCGTGGAAAACATTGGGGAGAGGCTTGAAATGTTTGTGGAATTCTTGCTGGTAATAAGGTTGCAAGGCGTGGAAAACATTGGGAAGAGGCTTGAAATGTTTGTGGAATAAGGTTGCAAGGCGTGGAAAACATTGGGGGAGAGGCTTGAAATGTTTGTGGAATTCTTGCTGGTAATAAGGTTGCAAGGCGTGGAAAACATTGGGAAGAGGCTTGAAATGTTTGTGGAATAAGGTTGCAAGGAGTGGAAAACATTGGGGGAGAGGCTTGAAATGTTTGTGGAATTCTTGCTGGTAATAAGGTTGCAAGGCGTGAAAAACATTGGGAAGAGGCTTGAAATTTTTGTGGAATCCTTGCTGGTAATATGTGATGGGACTGTTAAGCCAACTTTTCCTTGTGAAAGTGATGTGTGGCTGTTTAGATGAACAATTTTCATCGAATATGTGCTAAAAAATTAAAAGTTAGCAAAATGTGGGGATCCGTAATAGTGAAAAAAAAAACTCATTAGTGAAACAGTGGATATGAATGTTTTCAAAGTTTTATCATCTGGACCGTAATAGATGAGTAAAATTTTTCTTCAGTTTGTCAGAGGTAAGAAGGAGTAAATGAATATTTAGAAATTACTAGATGGGAAGGAAGTTCTTTAATATTCTCGAAGTGTGTAAGTGTATGAAGGATTTGAGGTAATTGGTGCAGCCTGTGTAGGAGGTTTGACATACTGCTGGGTAGTCCTGTGTTTAGGTATATAGAACATCTAATTTTGTAGGTTTTGCACACGTGGAGTCATTCTTGATTCAAAAGATACAGTATTTATTTGATATTAACCTTGGTTTTATTTCTTACATTTGAAAAAACGGCTTGATATTGAAAAACATACATGCATACTTGTAAAAGGATTTGAAGAGATATCAGGAGACTATATAGTTTTAGCACCACCTCCTCAAGGAGAAAAAGGTTTATGGTAAAAGAAAGAATTCACACAAATTATGTGTATATATATATATATATATATATATATATATATATACATATATATATATATATATATATATATATATATATATATATATATATATATATATATATATATATATATATATATATATAATTAAAATATATGTCACATTCAAATAGAAATCGATTTCTACCTCACAGTTAAGGATTTTTTTTTTTCCTTAGTGATTTGTGATACACTTTATTCATATTTCTTCTACTTCGTGTATAGGACATTAATTATAGTAATTTAGATACAGGTTATTCTATATTCATTAACTGTTAACACTTTATCTTCCTTTCAATTTCGCACTTTTAGATATATCACAAAATTTGACAAGATTTTGTGACCTGTACATATGAACATTATCAATATCATTATTATTATCAACATTATTATCATTTTTATTATTAGTAGTAGTAGTAGTAATAGTAGTAGTAGTAGTAGTAGTAGTAGTAATCTATTCTAATCAAAGCTCATGCTCGTGTAAATAAAGATAATCTCCGATATGCTCTACTAACACTACTCGTTACTAACCCCATTTAGAGATCGTTCCTTTTTTTTAACATCACATTTTCCTGTCAGAACTATTTTTTCAATTTTCAAATATTTACACATTAGCATCTTTTATGACGTATCGGAGTACACCACTCCCTTCGGTCGAGCTCTTCCGTCTATTCCTTTTTACTAGTTTCCATAGCGAAATGCCGTCTGTTCTTTCATCTGTCTCGATTCCTTCCTCTCTTACCCTCATAGTTTGCTGCTGGCCCTTGAGCCTTCTTCCTCCAAGGACCAACGACAACGCAAGGTCCCCTGCTCTCCAAACCCGATGAATGATTTATTGCGACCGTCATACAAAGATGGCTGATAGAGATGTCTGTGTTCCATAATGCACGGGTAGTACTGGTGTATTGACTCCCAGTTTATTGTCACTTGCTGCTCCGCCTATTGACTTGGCTTTTATTTGTGTTGAGAGAGAGAGAGAGAGAGAGAGAGAGAGAGAGAGAGAGAGAGAGAGAGAGAGAGAGAGACTAGCTCCGTATAGGAGGTAGAGTGAATAGGGATGGAGTGTAACGACAGAGAATTGTGTTTAGTTTGAACGAGGAGTAGAGTTGAAGGTTGATTTGTTTAGGGGAGGAAGCAGAGGATTAGACTGTTCAATGTAAGGAGATTCTAGAGTAAACTGGCTAACAATAGGAGAAGGAATTTCTTTCTGCATTCACATTTTATGCTCATATAATTACGTCCTTCCTATTTGTGCGCTTTCTTGTTGCATTTACAACGAATACACGAATCACTGTTTTATATATGACGTACTCGCATAAAAAAGACGGTAATATAAAAGAGGGTCGAGACTATGTTTTTAACCAGGGAAGGTTAGGTTTACGGGTGGAACTGCCGTGTCTGTTCATACTTACATAATGAGGCCAGTGGGGAGAAGGACTGATCCTTCGTTAGACGACCGCTGGTCTAAATATGGAATGCATGAATCATAGGTGTTTTTTTTTTTTATTATTGCAACAGAAATATTGAGATACATATAATATTTTGTATGATAGAGATGTGGTGATCACATCACCCTCCCTTGAATGTTATAATGAGCCAGTGTGAACGTTGTAGCCGAGTGGCCTACAGGCCATCAGTTCATCCAGCTCAGAAGAGGTACCAACATCTGTTGAGATCAGAAAAAAAGTATTGTGGGATTAACAACCTCGTCTCTAAAGTCTCTATGATAATCTGAAAGGAAACAAGATATGGCGCTGTGGATTATGTTTGGCCGAGGGAGAGGGTTGAAGGGAATGGGTGGTAAGAGTAATGGCTATATTATATAAAGGTAAAACTGATAAAGGCGACTGCAAGCATTATAGTAGTGGAACATTACCAATTATATCAGGGAAGGTGTATGGTATAATTTTGATTGAGAAAGTAAGGTAGGAAACAGGTAGTGATAAGGGAAGAATATTTGAGTTTAGGCAAGGAAGGGGTTCGTGGACCAAATGTTTGTTTTGAAATAGTTATGGGAAAAATTTGAAAGGGATGAAAAAAAAACTATATGAAATATTAGGAATAAAGCAAAGCACATGGTAACATCGATAGAGAGGGGATATGGAGGGTGTTGTGAATGCATGACAGTGATGATAGGTTATTCAAACCAGGTAAAAGTTTTGAAATATGGATGTGTAGTGTATGCTAAAGTATGTTGGCTTGAGAGTAACCGGTTTGGTGGGAAAATAGATCTGGGACAAGATTTTGTTTTCTCCATTGCTGGTCAACTTCTTTATGGATAGAGTTGTGATAAGTCAGAGAAAGAAGAGTGGATGTAAACAAAAACCTGTGTGATAAGAAAATGAGTTTCGAATGGGATGTGGGGTGGTTGATGGTTGTATGATACTCGGAGAATTGGGGGTCAGTAAGGATTGATTTACTGCTTTCTTAATATAAAGTTCTCTGGCGAGTAGACACTGAAGAGGAACTGCAGAAACTGATGAAAGAACTTGAAATATCATCACAGGAGAGAGTTGAGTGATTCTAATCGAGTGTAAGGTAATGAGTAAATGTAACCTAGGAATCTGGTGTAATAGGTGTTATTTATAGATGAGGGAAGTATGAAAAAGGTTGATTCATAAAAGTATTTTTGTGTTGGTATATAGATTTATGCTGATTAATGGAAAGATTGTTAAACTAACTATGATATATGGCACAAGATTAGGAATGTTAAATGCAAATAAAAGGATAAAAGGTTGAAGCTGTTTAGATAAACTTTTATAGTATATGTGATGTATGAAGAATTGACAGTCTAAGACATGTAGAGATAAGCAAAACCAGTGGCTTAAATAATCATGAATTTTAAGTTACTTCAGTCGTATGGATGGAATGACTGGCAAAGGTTAGTGAAAAGATTGTACAGTAGAATTACAGAATGTGTGTAGGTTTCTATGTGCTGCTGACAAGCCTTCAGCATTGATGTAAAAAGCAAATAATGTTGTGGAACTTTCACTTCACAATAGCCTTATCCATGTTTCGATGGTTAAAGGAGAAATGTGTCAGGCACTTGTGATTTACTTTTCTGGAGCCCTCCCCCTAATAGGAGAAGCCGCTTAATTTCGATATATATATATATATATATATATATATATATATATATATATATATATATATATATATATATATATATATATATATTGTGCGTGTGTGCCCTTGGGTGTTTATATATACTGGCAAAACGCTGAATACGTTTTCATTACTGTGGTAACGTCAAGATCTACTTATGTTTATTATATAGACCTTTTTTAACGTGCCAAATAGTGATGTCTTCGTAGAAGTAATTTACAGAAAGACTTAACTGTTGTTAACTATATTCCATATAGGTACTGTAATTATGTTAGAATTTTCATGATCAGTAATTACACTACAATTATATTTATTTCTAGAGTGGTCACTTCAGCGAAGAATTTATAACAGAAAGGCTACACCAAATCCTGTCGTGTGGTGTTATATATAAAGGCAAAAGAGTATTTTGGACGTCGCCTTTTTCTTTGCTGGAAAACGTTTGCTAGATTGTACGTCCTAGGGAGTGAAGGAATGGGGATTTTTTGAAGTTCCAGGGATAGAAGGCACGATGATGAGGCAGAATTCCAGGGGTCCAGAAGGAATGAATGGGTTCGGTGGTTCCAGCCAGGAAAGAAAAAGTGTGTGATCGGGAATTCGAGGAAGGGAAGGGTAAAAATGAAAAGGAATCCCACTTTCTGATGGAATGAGATTGAATTCCAGGAAGCGGGGAGGGAAGAAACGTTGAAGGGAGGGAGGAAGGGAAGGAGGGTAAGTAAGATGAAGCAGTTGTGAGGGTGAAGAGGGTCTTCATGAAAAAAAGGGATTCCAGATGAGGAGTCTCAAGTTCATCAGGGATTCGAGAATGATGGTTTGAGAAGAAGAAGTCTTTCGGTAAGAGCTCCCTCGGCCCCATTGTTACGGAATTTTGGAATATTTTCATAGAGAGTATTTTGATCTTCTCGTGGAGATTTTTTCATTCATGTAATCATTATTAGGTCTTCTCTTATGTACATTTTATTAGTTTTTCGAATGGATTTGAACGATTTTTTTTTCTGTTGGTATGTTTGGAATCCAACGACAGGTAATTTTTGGTCTCTCAATAAAGATTTCTTCATGGAATTTTTCGATGAGAACTTTTTTCTTTAGTTTTCTGTCTTTCAATTCGTTTCTTTGAAATGGATCAGGATGCCAGAAAACCTCAAATCAATCAATCAATCAATCTTTGAAATGGAAAGACCCTAAGCGAGAAAATATCGTTCTATCCTGGTTAGACAAGATAGAAAAATTATTTTGTTGTGATTGGTGGTTTATAAGAAAAATTTATTTGGATAAGTTCAACAAGGAGATGGTTATTGCCAAAAGGCCAGTGCATGATCTTTATGCCAAGTTAGCATAGGTGAATCTGATTTACGGACTTTTACTCCTTTTGTCCTATGTGATCAGCACGTTTTTCATCAACTTTCCCTCTCAACATTTTGAAATTCTGTCTATGCAATTAGAATGAGTTAATAATGGTTGTATTATTATTATTATTATTATTATTATTATTATTATTATTATTATTATTTTTATTATTATTATTATTATTGATGCTACTGGTAGTTTGGAATCGGCCCATTCAAAAATTTACGGGCACATGACGATAGCAAAATGCGTGAGGGATTGAAATATTTATCTCACCAGTGCTCATCTCAGAACCGCAAACAACCTCAAAACAAAACCACAGCCCTCATCACTTCACCTGGGAACAACGTCACAAACAATGCACTAAACCAGAGCAACACACGCCAAAACACAACCGCCAAACCAAACATCGTCTCAGGCGATGTTGCCATTAGCTATGCACATTTCCGTTTTTTTAAGTTCTAAGGTAGTTAATAGGCCCCTTTCGGTACTCCGCTCTCATCCCCGCGGTCTTCAGTTTCAGGGAGAACTGTTTGCCATTATTGTGTGGAAGCCTAAGTAATATCGAGGTGTTGTTATTCTGTTACTTTTAATTTCAAGTGACATTGAAATTAAATTTAACTTCATGTTGCTTTGTGCATGCACTTAACTGGATCACAATTGACTTAAGAAATGTATACATAATTACTATTTAATATTACTTCCTGTTTTAATTAATTAACAGTATTAGTACAATTAACCTTCAACACGTATTTTTTGAGCAACATTGCCAAACACTGAGTTCTAAGCAAAATTTTTCTACATATTTTCAACTTGCCTTAAACTAAAAATCATCTCAAAATTATCATGAAATTAGGTTTCACGGGCAGGGCCATTGGCAATGATAGATTTTCTATTAACATTGACACATGCTGGTGTTTAATTGTATCCCTAAATGACATGAGCGTTAGAATTTATCCAAAAAAGCTGATTGTTAAGAATTACTTTCCAAAAATAACGATATTCAGGTAAATTTTGAAGAACCATCAGCCAAGAGATTAATTTCTTAGTAATAAAGACATTAGAATACATCTGAATTATTAATAATACATAACCTATATTAGCTTTGAATAATGGCTTTGAACTTCAGAGAACATAGATTTGGCTTTTTATTGATTCATAGCTTCGATTTTCGTTCCATTTTGTTCTGATAATTTTTGAAGTGGCAAGAGGTACGTAAATAATCAATTCATTATGTAATGTTTCTTAAATTGACAGCCTCGTTATTATTATCTTGCGTGTTAATTTAGAATATCACTGAACCCCCTCTTGTATCCACCTCTAGTAAGAAAATATATAAATTTTAATAGTATTTTATGCTAAGTATATTATTCTAATATTTGGCATTATCCTGGTCAGTTCTGTAAGAATCGAGCTAACTCGTCGGGCTTGTTAATCTACTCTCTCTTAATCATCATCATCATCGCCTCCTACGAGTATTGATGCAAAGGATCTCATTTAGATTTTGGCAGTCGTCTCTATCTTGAGCATTTAAATCAATACTTTTCCATTCGTCATCTACTTCAGGCTTCGTAGTCCTCAGCCATGTAGGTCTGGGTCTTCCAACTCTTCTAGTGCCTTGTGGAGCCCAGTTGAAAGTCTGTCCTTCTTAATAACCATAGTAATTGGCATTTTCCGTCACCGTTTTTATTAGAATAATTGAAAATGTACACACTTCGTTAGATAGCGTAGCTTGTATTACTAAGAGTACACGTTTGCGCTCTTGAATATAATTGAGAGCATTGTGGTATCCGAGCCAAAGTAAATAGGTTGCCGCGGCTGTCATCTTCATCGAGAATTAAGAAAAAAGGCAAAAATTTCCTCCCATATTACCATAGTTCCTAAACCACAAATCCATCACAACTTGAGCTCTAACAAGTGCCGCTTTCACCAACTGTTGTGTACATTAATTGGCTTACAACGATTACCTCTACGATATGGAGAGCTTGCGCAACAAGGATGGTGTCACAGTGATTCATTCTTCTTCTTTTACTTGTCCCATTATTATTATTATTATTATTATTATTATTATTATTATTATTATTATTATTATTATTATTATTATTATTATTATTTCGAAATACACACAACATCGTTACAAGTAAGGAAGGCCATTTACTTAGAGGAAGCTTCTATAGTGGAGTTTTTCAAAATTTTCAGGGCAAGTTATCGGTGATTCAGCCACATGTATTATAATGTATTATTTTCCACGAGTAAAAAAGCAACCGAACTTTACTTAAGGAGTAATTCATGCACATTGCTTCTCAGCTAATTGACTGCTTGAGGGATAAAGTTGAAAGAAGTCATATCTATCTTTTCGTTTAGTGCACATATTGGTAAAAGTGTCAATTCAGTGTCGTTTTTGGTCTTAGGCCTGTGGAAGACAAACAATAAAAAGGAAGGCCTAACTCCGAAAGAGGCGACTGACATACCTTTTGAAAGATGGAACTTGTAATACAAGAGTAACGAAACGGGAAAAAGAAGAAAGTTCTAAAGCTGTGTACGAGAGGTAGAAGTGGATAAAGTGGACATTGCAACCTGAGGGTTAGTTATTTCCACAGTAAATGTGGGATGAAGTTGCTTGACGGGAATTGCAAGTGATTCAACTTATAATTTTGATTTGCAACACAGTAAAAAATAGTTGTTCAGGTAGACTTGAAGGGTTTTGATCGGACATATAAAAAGTCACGCTAAATACCAACGTGAAGTTAGGACAGAATTTTATCTGAGCTAGCAGCCGGAACATTATGTCACACCATAGATCTCCGCTGAAATTAGGGTATATTGTGATTGATGCAAGGTTGCAATTGAATAAGTGGTAGACAGGATCCATTTAGTTTCAGGTAAAGGGATACGCCCATTCCTCTTTAATTCTTCACTAACCTCTTACCAGAATTACCTTTCTAAAATGAACAAATAAGCTAAGATGCCCGCCTTATTTATGAGGAATCTCATTTAGATGAAACACATTCTTAATATTTATGACACGAAAATTTATCTCCAATAGCATATATGTTACCTGTCTGCCTATATTTCTGGATTTAATGATGTAGCGTAGTTATTGGGGGTGGGGTCAAAAAGTTATGATCATGCTTGTGAGTAATCATTATTTTCTTTTGATAGCATTTTTGTAATGAGAAATAGGAGTGGAGGAAAAGAACTCTGACAGATAAAATCAAATGTTCTGGTGAAAACCACATCATTTTTGAGACTATACGAACAACATAACAAAGTGAAGTTGACTCTTCAAATATACAGGTGTTTCAAGACATCCTACATATGCTTATAGGACTTCTTTAGTGATGAAAGTGTGATTTAATGTTAGCAAATATTCCACATGTATATTGAGAGCACACTACTAAGGCTGCACTTGACAAAAAAAAATTGTAATGTCTGACTCCCTTTTACTTCCACTCATATTTCTCGTTACAGACCTGGGTCATTTCCTGGGGTTTGAAGGGCATACACACGGAATTATCTGCCAAATTAGCCCAGGTCTAGCAAGAAATGTTTATTGACTTCTGAAGTGACTTCAGAGGCATATTATGAAAATGGGTAGGACAATTTTGTAAGTGAATGATATAAAAGGTTGATTATATGTGAGATTTTTTCGTTTGCCATGTCACTTTGTTGTTATAATGTTAGAATGTCAATGGGTGTGAGGCAGTGAAAGAAATCCTTTTCGAATTCTAACTTTTAAGATTGAACATTTTCCACGTCCCATGTATTAATACTGAGTTGTATCTCTCTCTCTCTCTCTCTCTCTCTCTCTCTCTCTCTCTCTCTCTCTCTCTCTCTCTCTCTCTCCATAATGAGATTCGTATATATCCGGCTACCAGGCTCCGGACTTCCCCATATCCCAATCACGTACATCATTCCCAGGAAATCTTTCGATTTCCGACACCTGTTTTTTTTCCATCGTTGTTGCCATCTCTCCCATGGGCCTATGCTACCCCGGGGATGGGGGGCAACGCATCCTGCAATAAATAGCAGAAGCTTCGGCAAATAAACACTGAAATGTTCGTCTGGAAAAAGGATAAAAAAAATCAAAGGCAAATAGAGCCAACTTTATTTATATGTCCAGAGTACATCCCCTCTGGCTACCATGACGTCACGGGGAGTGATTATTAATGAATTTGAAATTCTTTCATTTGTATGCTTGCTTTGGATACATAAGAGTGATTTATTGACAAGGTTAGGTCATAATGTTCGAATCGGTTAATATCTGAGCCAATTTGATGGAACTTAATGAACATCGCCAGTTTGATCTGCGACAGTTACACATACACTCATTTAACGCAATTGAACTAGTCTGTAATATTGGTAATTATTTTTTCAATTGCCGATTCGTTTACTTATTTATGCTTAATCAAACTAAATCGAAAAAATTCAATATACGATAAAGATTCGTAGACGAAAAGAATAAAGTTAGAATTTATTTTAAGGTTAGTGAAATATATGTGAATTCATGATATATACGTGAAGCTGCAGTTTCTCCTGTAAAGCAAGAAAATGTTAGAAATCAAGTGAAAATATTGGTGGGAAAGATTTTTAAATCTAGGTGTATATAGGAGCATTGTGGGGAGAATATCCAGATGAACGATGTTACTGTGTTACCGCAACTTCCATATGCTAAATATGATAGTGAATAACTTCTTCTTCTTCTTCTTCTTCTTCTTCTTCTTCTTCTTCTTCTTCTTCTTCTTCTTCTTCTTCTTCTTCTTCTTATTATTATTATTATTATTATTATTATTATTATTTGCTAAGCTACAACACTAGTTGGAAAAGCAGCATGCTATAAGCCCAATGGCTCCAACAGGGAAAATACCCCAGCTTTGAAAGGAAAAAAGGAAATAAACTACAAGGCAAGTAATTATCAATTAAATGGAAATATTTTAAGAACAGTAACATTTAAATAATTAAGGTAGAATATTAATATTATTATTGTTATTACTTGTTAAACTACAACCCTAGTTGGAAAAGCAGGGTGCAATAAGCCCAGCGGCTCCAATAAGGAAAATAGCCCAGTGAGGAAAGGAAAGAAAGAAAAAAGAATATTTTAATAACAGACATTAAAATAAATATCTTCTATATAAACTATAAAAACTATAACAAATAAGAGAAAAAAAAGATAGGATAGTGTGCCCGAGTGTACCCTCTAGCAAAAGAACTCTAACCCAAGACAGTGGTCAGAGGCTATGGCAATACCCAAGACTAGAGAACATTGGTTTGATTTTGGTGTCCTTCTCCTAGAAGAGCTGCTTACTATAGCTAAAGTGTCTCTTCTACCCTTACCTAAAGGAAAGTGGCCACTGAACAATTACAGTGCAGTAACCCCATGGGTGAAGAAGAATTGTTTGGCAATCTCAGTGTTATCAGGTATATGAGGAGAGTGGAGAATGTGCAAAGAATAGGATAGACTATTCGGTGTATGTGCAGGTAAGGGGAAAACGAGCCGTAACCAGAGAAATGGATCAATGTAATCTGTCTGGCCAGTCAAAGGACCCATAATTCTTTAGCGGTAATATCTCAACGGGTGGCTGGTGCCCTGGCCAACCTACTACCTTTAAGGAATAATGAGATATATTTTAGCTCGTGATGTTTCTTTATCCATTACAATACCTGTACAAATTGTAAGTTAAAACCAAAATCTATGGTAAACAAGGTTAGCTTATAAACTGTAGCCTATACACTCGGGCCCTATAGTCTAAGGAGCTATGAAACTTAAGCAATACGAATTATTATCAACCTAAAAGTTCCCGTCATTTATCCCTCTAAAATGGTAATTTATCCTCATAATTATATCTCTGACAAATATAAAGAAGATGAGGCTCATTTTATCTTCAATATTTATTTATTCAGTAGAAAAGGGGAAAAAATTTTGAAACCCGAAAAAGATTAACTCCCCATCAGGCCATAGTCTGTTTATGTAAAAGACACCCGATAGCTCCCACCATCGTCTCACACACATACGCGCCTACGGAGATCGTCTCTTTCTCTGCTCTCGGTTTTTATAATAAACTCCGGAAGACATGTCAACAGCGGTGTCGGATCCCCTTGGGAGAAATAACTGGGAATCGAATATTATGATGGATGACGGCAAGAATAATTTTTTAACGGTCTCTCTCTCTCTCTCTCTCACTCTCTCTCTCTCTCTCTCTCTCTCTCTCTCTCTCTCTCTCTCGTGATACTTATTCAAGTCGAAAGTGTTCTCTAACTTGATGTTAAAATATTCAAGGACTGATTAGTTTTTTTTACTCTCTCTCTCTCTCTCTCTCTCTCTCTCTCTCTCTCTCTCTCTCTCTCTCTCCATAGTTATATAACTTTATTTAAAAAGAAACTTCTTCAAATTCATATGAAAGTGTTCAAGGGATAATCTCTTTAATTAATATTGAGACGTACATCGTCAACCAGCATCTGCTAAGAAGATATCAAGAATTGTTCGTGCTCAGTAAAATGCGAAAAATAAAAAGGAGTGACAGTCACTTGTAACCTATTACTCGAGGGTGGAATTAGGGAAAGATGCTTATTATCTTGAGCTGTTGCAATTAACTAATGGCAGGTAAGAAAACATAATTGAATCTTAAGATTTGTAGCTTCCATTTTGAAAAACAAATGGCAAATGTTCTGGGATTAGTAGAGTCTGATGTTTATATCGTACGCCGTTGGAGATATATAGCGACTGGTTGTCGTATACTTAATTTACGAAGTTATATATATATATATATATATATGTATATATATATATATATATATATATACACGTATATATAATTGTGTGCATATATATATATATATATATATACATATATGCATATATATCTATATACGTACATATAATGTGTGTGTTATAGCCTAAGTGGTAACGTTCCTGATTAGTGAACGCCACACTGTGGTTCGAGTCCCGCTCAAACTCGTTCGTTCCTTTGGAGGTTGCAACCTCACCATCCTTGTGAGCTAAGGACGGGGTTTTGGGGGAGCCTATAGTCCTATCCACTGAGTCATCAGCGGCCATTGACTGGCCCTCCTTTTTCCTAGCTTGGGTGGAGAGGAGCTTGGGCGCTAATCATAATATGGTCAGAATCTATGGCATTCTCCTGCTGGCGAGGATAATGTCAGTGTCCCTTGCCTCTGCCATTCACGAGTGGCCTTTAAACATGTAAGTGCTTTTTCTGAGTGGGAATAACTCAACATGGTGAAAGGGTTTGTGTATCGCCATCATCAAAAGAGCTGTACTAGTCGAAGCCCCCTTCCCATACTAGGTTAGATTGCCAAAGTCTCGCACCATCACCAATCCGCAGTGGCCAGCATGATGATAAAAATTGCCAAAACCCAGACATGACTAACACATGTGTAAAGCCTTTTGTCATGCAGTGGTATAGAAAGGCTGCTTTTGTTGCTATGTATATAAAGTAAGTAGGTATATATATATATATATATATATATATATACCTACTTACTTATATATATAATATATATATATATATATATATATATATATATATATATATATATATATATATATATATATATATATATATGGGTTTGCTACGTTTCGGCGTTGCCCATTTGGCGTTGCCGTTTCGGCGTAGCCGATTCTCCATCGGAAAACTAGCAGCACTATTCGGCGTAGCCGTTTAGGCGTCAGATTGTTTCGGCGTCTTTGTTTTTGAAAATACTTATTTATTTGTTTATGTATGGAACTTTAGAACAAAAAATCAAGGAATAATGTAAATGAAAATCTTTAATCGGAAAAAAAAATAAAAATTTTATTCACTTAGAGTATAAAGGATCCTATTAAAACAAAAATGGAATAATCATATTAAAAACTTTAAATTGAAAATATTATATTACAAAATTAAAACTAAGCAAAGATTTTTTAACCTTAGGAATTAATTCTTCATTTCGTAATTATGAGCAATACCCTTCAGGAAATCAACAATAGGCTTTAATGACTCAACTTCCATTACTATTTTTTTTTATTCTTTCATCAGCATCTCTAAATTACTTTAGTTTTTTGGGAGGTGGATATCCAGCAATTAATTTTTCTAGAAATGCATCACGTCTTTTCTGAACTTTCCTCAAGGCACCAATAAATCCTTCATATGCAGTCTTACTTTACACAGATCTTTCTGTTCACATCGCCAGAATTTTAATTCAGAATCACTTTTGTTCGTTGCATCAGAAATAAAAAGGTATCCTTCGTGAATCACTTTGTTTCATCCACGTTTTGCTAAAATATCTCCTTCCATGTCGTGAAATAGGGCTTAGACAACTGAAACAAGTAAATCTAAACAAAAGCAGGAAATAACAAAACAAAATAAAAAATTCTTAAATTGGTTAAAGTGAGTGAAAACTCATTACACTACAACATCGAAGTAGTTATTTTATGTAAACAGAAGAAGGAAACGTAAACAAATTCAATTTCTTAGAATGGTTAAAGTGAGTGAGAGCTAATTATACTTTAACAAAGAAGATATGATTAGCGATATATGTATATATATATATATATATATATATATATATATATATATATATATATATATATATATATGTATGTATGTATGTATGTATGTATGTATGTATGTATACAAAGTAATAGTTGACGGCCAACAGTCTCTCCGCCGAAAAATTCTGATGCCGAATCGGCTACGCCTAACTGGCCACGCCGAAACGGCGACGCCAAATGGGCTATGCCGAAACGTCTCATTCCCTATATATATATATATATATATATATATATAAATACATACCTACTTACTCTATGTATATAGCAACAAAAGCAGCCTTTCTATACCACTGCATGACAAAAGGCCTTACACATGTGGTAGTCATGTCTGGGTTTTGGCAATTTTTATCATCATGCTGGCCAAAGAGATCGATCCCCGCCCAGGACCGTGAGTTTAAGTTGTTTACTGGGGAGGCTACTGCTGTGGTAGAGCACCACAGTGGGGGTTTGGGCTTGCCCGGCTGACGTTCTGGTGAGCATCTATTCTGATGGAACTGGAACTGAAACCAGACACCTTTAACCTTTAACCTTTACCTTCGATAGGAGAATTACTGTAGAATGAACGCGCGTCGGTATACAGTTTACCATACCGACGGCGAGTTTTCGTTGAAACAAAGATGTTATTTCGTTTCCCTTGCCTGGATTTATCATTCTGGTAGCGATCACGAATTTAGACCATATGAGTTAGTAGAGAAAAAAAAAACACGTTTATTTTGGCCATATAAATGCATAGGTTAACTGGAAAAAATACCATCATATTTTGTGTATGTATATATATATATATATATTTATATACATATATATATATATATATATATATATTTGTGTGTGAAAGGAAAAAGATATATATGCAAAGAAATATTGGATGGCATGTTATCGGCATTCTCATAATGACTGACATGCTTGGGTGTTGAAACCCACAACCGAAGGCTGACTTCTCCATTTACAGTATATTAGCTTCATATTCCGATCCTTTATTATAATTTTTTATAGGAAATTAAGAATCATATACTGTATATATATATATATATATATAATATAGGCTAATATATATATAATATTATATTTATATATATATATATATATATATATATATATTAGTTTGCCACTTAGCAAACATTTGAATTTCTAGTATGCAAACACCGAGCCACAAATTAGTATAAGTGCTTCTCTGGGAGCAGAATTCGAACCTATGCTTCAGGAGACATCAGACATTACCACTGAGCTACCACTACAGGTATAAATAGATTAAGACTTCCGTATACACTGAGCTTGAGACATTTAATGTGTACTTATAACTCTAAAATGGATTACCTTTATTTACTATTATTTACAAACTTTGGCGGTTAACAGTGTCCCTCCTCAGGTAAATTAAAGATTGTTTTTTTTACACGATATCGATATAAATGTGCTATAGCCACAGGGTATGCTCCACTAATTGTGTATCGTTGTGTTTTATCAGATGAATATTTTCAAGTAAAGTGTGTTTGATGGCTATTCTTTATGAAATTTTGCGTCTTTATGAAGTGCAACCAAAGATAGAATTATATTTTTGTGATTTGGAGAAAATTCTTTCCATGGGCGTAATCATTTATTATCAGATTTTTTTTTATTAATATTTTTCCATGTTCCAAATGCAAGTGGTCAAACTTTTTATTTTGAATCGACAATTTATGATGAAGAACACTTTAATTGCATATATTTTCCCCTATGATCCTCCTTGAAGTTTACAAAGCTGTTTATATTGTGGTCCGTGTTTAATTACTAGGATAGGCCACTGTAACACGTCTCCTTTTTTAATGTTAATTTTTCCCATATAAAAAACACCGTCGCTTCTACGGATAAGTGTCTCTCTCTCTCTCTCTCTCTCTCTCTCTCTCTCTCTCTCCGATAAATTTCCTTCTATATTTTTTGACTGGCTTTGAAGGTAACCGTAATAAATTAATTGTTTTCTCCGTTTAAAACCAAATTTAACATGGATAAACATTTCATAGTCCCACGAATAATATATTTTTTCTTTGTGTAACCTTTAAGTATTAAATTGACTAAAACTAATAAACAAGAAAGGAGAAAAAAAGTTTCTTGAAGAATTGATTAGGAAAATTTTAGAAAAATTCGTTGGTAATCATGTTAACTGTGACGACAGCTTTTGAATCATATCAATCAGTCATTACAATAAAAACTAGAGGGACACTCAATAGAGTGTAGACCCTCGCTTTGGCAGCTTATTTTTCGACCTTTTGTTTGAACGTGACCTTGACCTTTAAAAAGTTAATAATTTCCAGCTTTTTACATAACAGTTAATCCCTGCAAGTTTCATTACTCAGCGATTAAAATTGTGGTCAGGAAGCTGTTCACACACATACACACACACAGGAGGGGGGGGGTAAACATAACCTCCTTACAACTTTGTGGGCGGAGGTAATGTTTCCCTCACTGTACGACTTAACTAGGTTATTCAGGACCACAACTAACACCGATGGATAATTATTTATTAATTTTTGATTGACACCCAGTCACTGCTTAATCGCTCTGGACGGCTGAAGGACAATGTTTTTCAGAAAAGAATAAAAAAAATGCCCAATTTATATCAATATTTAAGTCTTTCAACTTAATTATTTTAATGCCGTTATACAATCTTAGTTATCCTTTATCATAGTATTATTCATATAACGAAGGTTTAACACCACGTGAAGATTAGTGTGAATTGTCATTACTTACATTATTAATCATAATCCTACTCTTCCCCGGACTATGATCTGGAATAACTCAAAACTGAAATTAGGCCTCGAATTTGGAAGCGCAATAAGAATATGAGAGAGAGAGAGAGAGAGAGAGAGAGAGAGAGAGAGAGAGAGAGAGAGAACATTTCTGTCAACTTTTATGTATGGGATACCCCTCGAGTATATAGTCTTAATACACCAAGGGTGATTATTTTGATGTTTATGTGTTTATGGTATAAAATTTTGTGTGATTTATCTTATATGGTAAACTACTTAACCAATTGTAAAATATATTATTATTATTGTTTTTATTATTATTAGAAGTGATTTATATACATTAATTATAGAAAGGGTGTTGAACTTGCTATCAGGCGAGCAGAAAACATCTTACAATTTGTAAGGAAAGGATATATAGTCCCTTGCAGAGGACAATAGCGATCAAATTAATTACAGTTAGAGTATGATAAAATGGATTATCCGAAAATTCAGTGAATTATCAAGATTCTTGCCGTAAAATAACCATAATATAGTAATAGATCGTAAAATGCTTCTTGAAATCTTACTCTCCATCAAGCTATATATTTCGCCCTTTTTCTTCGGAAAAGTATGTATTTATTAAAGTAAAAAATAAGAATATTTACTATATATCTTTGAGTATAGCATGTTGTGATTTTTGATTATATAGAAAAGTATCTTTATTTATAAAAAAAAAAATAAAAAAAACAACGACTCTGTGTACTAATGACTAATGGGCAATACCAATAATTGTATAATTTTTTTCTACCGCTCTCTTCGATACAGTAGGCCTAGAGCCCACCTAGTAAGCCTAAATCGTTTGAGCTACTATGCTGTGAGCCTGTGGAACATCATATTTATCTGTCTGTCTCTCTGCCTTCATGCCTATCATCACATTACCCTCTTTATCTATTGTATATTTCCAATTCATTCCTACCGTATTTGTCGGAGATGAAAATGAATGTTCGATCAGCCTGTTTCTATGAAAATATCAATGTATCTGTCATCTATCTTATCTCTTTATCTCTCTGTCTATCTATGTGTATTTGTTTACCTGCTTGCCACCTGTCTTGTCTGTGTATCCACTATATCTTTCCCATATCCTTTACTTTCTTCAATTTCTCTTGCCCCTTCTCATTTTCAATTTTTTATTCGTCTAGCCCCATTCTCTCCCTGCCTCCCTCTTCCTCATCCGCGCGATTGTGTTCGTTTTCCTCCTCCTCCTCCCTCCCCCTCCACCGTCTCCTCCCCCCTCCCCCTTTTCTTGTGTAATGTGACTCCCGACCAGAAATTAATATCGTTGTGGGATGTTTGTGGATGTGAAAACGAACGTGAGAGTGTGGGAGGCTTAGGCCTACGCTAATGACTTAAAATCGCTGGGAAGCCAAGGCGAGAGAGAGAGAGAGAGAGAGAGAGAGAGAGAGAGAGAGAGAGAGAGAGAGAGAGAGACTTAAAATTGTTTTGTTCTTATGAATAAAATCGTGGAAATGTTTGAATAGACGTTCTTAGGAGGATGTAAGATGGCTTATCTATTTTAAAAGAATCGCAGATATGATATTGTTTACGCAGTTTGGTTTTATTTCTTTTCGCACTTCGAGAAATAATTAATCTTGACGAATGATATTTTGTAATTACATGCATTTTTGCTTTCATTTAATCACAAGCAAGTCATTTATGTATTTACGAGCAAAAATCTTTATAATTCTCTCTCTCTCTCTCTCTCTCTCTCTCTCTCTCTCTCTCAAGCAAGACATTTATGTATTTGCCAACAAAAATCCGTATGATTCTCTCTCTCTCTCTCTCTCTCTCTCTCTCTCTCTCTCTCAAGCAAGTCATTTATGTATTTGCCATCAAAAATCCGTATACTTCTCTCTCTCTCTCTCTCTCTCTCTCTCTCTCTCTCTCTCTCTTAATCACAAGGAAGTCATTTATATATTCACGAACAAAAGCTGTATAACTACATCTCTCTCTCTCTCTCTCTCTCTCTCTAATGGACATTTACCCAATTCTCCAACCCATTATTGAAAGTCACACGTTCAAATGACTGCAACGGGCTGTTTTTTTTTTTTTTTTTTTTTGTGTGTGTGTGTGTGTGTGTGTGTGTGTCTGTCTGCGTCTGTATAACAAGAAGAGGCAGTGTCAAATGTCGCAACGCCGAGTGTATTAAACATACATCATTTCGAATAAATATACATCAGCGGACCCGACATTAACCCTGAAGCCCCCTTTTCCTCCTCTCGGCTTTCTACCTACCTGCTTCCGGTCCCGTGATGATACGATGAGGTCCTAATCATAGACTGGCGACAGTTTTTTTCCCAATCTCTTGTATAGAATATAAAAAGAGGAAAAGAAATGATTGGCCGAAAAAAGAAAAAGTAACGTTAGTGACAAGGGGAAAGTGGATAAAAATATTACATTTTAAAAGAAAAAATGATAATATAAGATAAATCTTGAAGAATAATGATATGAAAAGGTATGAAATATGAAGTAAACTTTTAGGTGTTTATTAGTGGAACGGGAGAATTCACTAATAACGGGGTTACTAAAGAGGAATATTCATTATGTTTTGGATAAAGACTTCTTAATTATTATAACTACAATGATTCCGAAGGTCAGCGAACCTTTCTCCCCCTCTCTCTCTGTTTGAGGACTGTTATGGTTTTTGCTTCTATTGAGAATCGTGTAATTTCTGTTCATTCGTCTTTTATCTTGAAGGTGTGTTTTTCGTAATTGGTGTTGATGTCACCTCGGTGTAGAGAGGATTAGTTTGAATTCCTGTAATCATTTACTGTTCCATCTTTTTCATCAATTTGTTTACGCCGGTTACAAGTTTTGCTTTCCATCCCTTGATGTGCTCGAAGCGGGAAAGGATTATTTATAGTCATGATAAAAAACTTACAAACGCTGGAAATTACTCTCATATTTTTTTAACATTATGATTTTATGTAAATATATTGAAAAAAAGTATTAGATTTAACCGAAAATAATAAGAGGAAAACCAAACAAGCGCTTTATTATGAAAAGCAAGTATGATAGTGAGGAGTTCTAAAATCTTTTAGCTTTTAGTAGTTAGTTAATTCATGTTGAAACGATTACGTAGCCAATTACAGTGGTTGAACAACAGTTCTTCTCCCGATTTTCTTTGTAAGTTACCCGAGTTCAATTTTTAATCTTGGCCCCTGTAAAGTTTCATAACCTGTCATTAGTTTTTGTGTACTCCACCAAGCAATTGGTATTATTTCAATGTGCAGATTGGGTTAAAAAGGCGGTGTATCATTGAGTTAATTGAAGGGAAACATCGGGAAATTTAGCTTCTATCATAGCGAACTGGCAAAGGTGACGAGGCCATAGTAGTTAGGAGTGGTGCAGAAAAAAGGTTAACTCGTTTTTCCACAATGGCAGACTATACCAAAATGGACCAAGTTCAGTCAAATAAAGGAATAAGTTCTGTTGGATTTTAACAATGGAATCGATTCCAGTTTTTGTGAAGTGTAGATCTACAATGACCAAACGAGATACTTCGTTTCAAATTTGTAATTGTATTAGAAGTTGCCTATATTGTATGATTTCTAATATTTGTCCTGTGATTTTTTTGACATTTTCAGTAATGTTTTCATCTTGACTTTTGGTAGCCACGGCTAAGGAAATAAATATAGAAACCAAGAGTGAAATAGTTCACAGTTGCCATATGCTCTTCATATATATATATATATATATATGTATATGTATATGTATATATATATATATATATATATATGATATACTGTATGTATATATAGACCCTATGATTGTATATACAGTATCATCATCCGTTACTAGTCCACTGCAGAATATGTTCTTCCACTTGTGTCTGTTTATGGTCTTTCTTTGCCAGTCCATACCCGCAAACTTTCTTAGTTTGTATATACATACAGTATATAAATACTATATATATATATATATATATATATATGTATGTATATATATATATATATATATACAGTGTCTCCATGTATGTATGTAATGAGGTCCTAGTTCAAATTAATAAATATCTCGATGTTTTAGTAGTTTGTAGAACACTGAACAAGTTATATTCAGAAATCTGTTTAGAATTCATCTAACCATTGTATCAAAATAGAAATAAAAGAAGGATGAGTGGGAGGAGACAGATGTCTAGTTTCAAGCCCACTCTTCCTGTGACGCTTAATTATATGACTGTAACCACCACCCATTTTACCATTACAAGTTGCATTCGGGCGATCAAGATGTGAAGGCATTCTAGGTTATCTTTCTAATCAGATAAATCATTATTATAATCGAGCTGTTAAGATGAAGAAAAGTCTTTGCTTTGTAGTGTACCGCAATCAATTTCTTTAATGAGCTGCCATTGTAGGCGGTGACTCCCCCTGTACTTGGTACATTTTTTTTGTTCTGTAATATTCCGAGTAAAAAAAATTTGAATGATTTCCATTGAAGAATAGGTATAATTTTCGCCTCAATTATCACTCGAGTCAGATGAATGAGGACGTGCTCGCATCTCTTGATAAGTTAATAAGGACTAACTAATATGCTGATGCGCGCTAAGAACTCATTTCCTTCATTTTATTATGTAGTGGCGTGACTAACACAGGATATGAGCAGCTCATTAACCAATGTCGATGTTTGGTTGCGATTAGAAAGAAATATTTTTTGAAATGGTGACCTTACGAAACGCGAGTAATTTGTATGTTTTCAGTTTTTCCTCTGGCTTTACTTGAGCCTCTTTTTTACGTTTGCATATTCGAACAAATTACGTAAATATTCAAGTTTATGTCAGTCATACAGACAGTTAAAAACAGACTGAACGAGAGAGAGAGAGAGAGAGAGAGAGAGAGAGAGAGAGAGAGAGAGAGAATGGTGTCTTTCACCATAAGACAGACATATAAAGAATAATCTTGGGTATGTCCCGCCCTCTGTTCCTGAGTTTTATTTTATTTTGAGCTTTTCATGACTTTGGAATCTACAGTATGTCTCTTGGGTGACTGGCTGTATCGTGCGCCGCCAAAATAGTAATAAAACTATTATCGCTTTTCTTGGTTTTGAATTAAAATCATTCTTGTTCGTTTCCTTGATAGTTATTTCTTGTCATTGAATGCTCTGCCATGACTATTTGGTTTGGTAGCCTGGTGGAAACGTCCCGCCCTGGAGACCTGCTGGACCAGGGTTCATGACCCACTCAAGCTCGATAGTTTTTTTTTTTTTTTTTCATTATAGTGTGTGCAACTTCATTATCCTTGTAAGCTAAGGATGGGGGGATTTTGGGAATCTGTAAGTCTACCTGCTGATTCATCAGCAGCCATTGCCTGGCCCTCCCTAGTCCTAACCTGGGTGGAGAGTGGGGTTGAGCACCGGTCTTATGTATATATGATCAGTCTATAGGACTTTGTCACAGTCTCTTGTCTCTGCCATTCATCATTGACCTTCGGATCATAACTCATTGCCTCGATCAGTTCTAGTAAACTCAGCCTTTTAGCTGTTAAAGATTCTTTTTATTCTCCCGCAGATTGGGTAAACTTTGCAAGCTTCTGTACATCATTTTTATTTTACTTTCTTTTGTGCTTACAGACTTTGGAGTACCGTGCCCCGACGACTTTTCCCGAAGTCATATAAATATTTAGAAAAGAGCCATCATCGTTTTAATTGACAAGGCTAACAGTTCAGCTGTTACTTTTATTTTTGGGTGGGGCTTGATATAAGTTGGGTTTGCTTTTCAGTCTACTTTATAGAATGAGGGAAGAAAATTGGAATTGATAGATATCCGGTTAAGGACTTTGTTAACAATTCTAAGCGTTTGTAGTTAACATCTAATCTTATGAATTTGATTGCAGTGAAGTAGGTAGATGTGTGAAAAAGATTGCACCGAAACAAATCTGTGTTCAAGTGTGTATTTCACACATCTTTAACAGATCAAATAAGAAGGATAAAATACAGGTTTCCCAAATAGTCCTTTTATGGGTCCTAACATTGGAGGCTTCATTTTATTAATAGTTTGCAAACAGAGTAGGTTTGCTATAAAAATATTAATTTATGTTAACTCCGTAGGCGTTATGTTCTGAATGGTGGCGTGGGTGTACATGAATTCTGTTTTACCATTCTTTAAATGTTTGTCTGGTCGGTGGCATTTATCAAGAAAACGTTAAGCTCTTGCGTAAATCTGAACAGTCATATCCTTAAGAGAGAAATATAATCAGCCACTTCTTGCATCTGATGAATATATTCCAGGTAAAAGAAATAAATGTTTAAGCTCCAAACTAAGCAAGTAAATTTGGCACTAAAACAGTTTCGTGATGAAAAACGTCCTATCTGACTTCTTGTTTGCCTTAGAAATAGAATTATGAAAGCATGAATGTATAATGGATAGCATTTACCGGCCCATGGAAGAGCGGAGAATGCAATTCGATTAGTAACAAGAGCCTAGTAAATAATAGTAATAATATTATGTATTGTATCCAGGTAAATTATAGGCATTTATTCAAGGGTGTGAATTGCGTGTGTGTGTGTGTGTGTGTCTCTCTCTCTCTCTCTCTCTCTCTCTCTATATATATATATATATATATATATAATATATATATATATATATATATATTATTATATATATAATATATATATTATATATATATATATATATATATATCATCAGCCGTTAATAGTCCACTGCAGAACAAAGGCCTCAGACATGTCCTTTCACTTGCGTCTAATGGTCTTTTTGTGCCAGTCCTCGCCACAAACTTCCTCAGTTCGTCGATCCATCGTCTTCTATTCCTTCCTCTGCTTCTTTTACAATTTCTAGGGGCCCATTCTGTTATTCTTAATGTTCATCTATCGTCTTCATTCTCATTATATGTCCTTCCCATATCCATTTCTTTTTCTTACAAGCTGTTAGAATATCCTCTATTTTAGTTTTCTCTCGTATCTTTTTCTGTCTCAGTGTTACTCCCATTATTATTCTTTCCATAGCTTTTTGACTTGTAACTAGCTCATGTTCTAAGGCTTTATTAAGGCTCCAAGTTTCTGATGCATAAGCTAATACTGGTAGGACAATCTCATTAAATAATTTTTTTTTTTTTTTTTTTTAGAGAAAGTGACATTTTACTTTTCAGATTATCATTTTGTGTACCAAATGCTCTCCAGCCCATGTTTATCCTTCTTTTAGTTTATGTCTCGTGTCCTGGGGAACCTCTTACTGTGTCTTAAGTACTTATATTCATTAACAAACTGCGAGTCTCATCCATAATTCTTATATGTTGTGTCTCCATATTCATTGAACATTATCTCAGTTTTACTCATATTCATTTTCAGTCCTACATTTCTGCTTGCTTTATTCAAATCTATATAACCATGCTGCTCTTTTTCTGTATCTTAGTGTTATTCCCATCATTCTTTCCATAGCTATTCAAGTTATAACTTGCTTCTGTTCTAAGGCTTTAGTAAGGCTCCAAGTTTCAGATGCATAAATTAATACTGGTAGGACAATCCGCCTAAATACTTTTCTTTTTAGAGAAAGCGGCATTTTACTTTTCATAATCTCATTTTCTGTACCTAAAACTCTCCATCCCATGCTTATCCTTCTTTTAATTTCAGTCTCGTGTCCTGGGGAAACACTGTCCGTCCTAAGTACATATATTCATTAACAATTTCCTGAGGCTCGTCCATAATTCTTAATTGCAGTGTCTGCATTTTCATTGCACGTTATCTTAGTTTTACTCATATTAATTTTCAGGCCTACATTTTTGCTTGCTTTATTCAAATCTGTATATATATATATATATATATATATATATGTATATATAGATATATATATGAGAAAGAGAGATGGGTGAAAGTGTTGAATTTGTATAGATATATTAAAATATGAATAAATTAGTTAGATTTTTATTCTGATAACATGTCCATTTTCTTTTCAAAAATAAGAATGTTGATATTCCCCGTCACAATTTCGAAATGTTCCGAAAAAAATGAAATGTCGAGGGAAATATTTAAGCGCTATTGTGATTCAACAGAGAAGTGAATGAAGCAAAAAATAAGCTCTTTATATTCTGTGAGAACTCGGGCAGCGGCCTTTTCCTGATTTATGAACGATACACTAAACTTTCGGAAAAAGGTTGATTCTGGTTGTGATATTTATTTGTTATGTTTTATTTAAATTCAGGCCCATGCCTAACATTCTCAGGTGGATCCCGGCCAAGCTTAGAATTTGTTAT
>NC_090747.1:85119664-85124664 GCF_036898095.1 Palaemon carinicauda
TGTTGCTATAATATTCTCGAAACTTACTTCTATTCCTTAACTATAAACTGAGAGAGAGAGAGAGAGAGAGAGAGAGAGAGAGAGAGAGAGAGAGAATACAGTTTGATAAATTTCTTTGGTCATATGTGATTCTATAAGGATTATATCTGTGTCTGGTCAACACTGGAGAGAGAATCAGTCAGTAATCGAGGTTAGAAAGATTGGTCTTTTTTACCATAAGATTTTAACTAGTCTGCCTCGTTTAGAGGAGAATTAAGAAGATACATATGAATGAATACGCATGCAATCATTTTAGAATGTAATTGCTTAGTAAATATGCTACCTATAAAAAAATATAGGAACAAACTGGAAAAAGTTTCCTTTCTGAATTATCGGGAATATGATTGACAAAACTCGTGAAACCGAGTTGAATTACATATAATATAGAGAAATTGTCATGGTTTGCAGTAGTGTTGATCGTCCTAGAAATAATCCCATTTGAGTAATAAACGTGTTCTAAAATCTTTATGCAATACCATAGGATCAATCATTAGATAAGTAGCAAAATAATAAGAACCCATTTCAGGTTGCTTCATCAACCGGAGAGTTGTAAAGGAAGCATCAAACCTGTATCGCATGTGTTTCATACACGCATGTACACTAACTTTTTGGTTTTATATCTCGGCTCTTCCCGCACTGATAACAGAACCTGTTTAAGCTTGCTTTTACATATAATAGTGTGTTTGGATTTTGTGACATTCTTGCTTGGAGCCACTTCACCACCTTCAAGACCTCTATCAACGTCTCCACTCTTGATAAAGAGGACAACTACTCATCAGTGGCTGAAGCAGACTCGTGTATGTGGTAAGGCATAGTCACCCGTCTCTTGACATGCCGGAGCAGCGACAAAGCTGCCCACCACCCACATATGCCATCCCTCGCTTACGCGTCAACCAACGACCTCTCCAGCCACTTACCGATGCCCATCAGCTGCAGTTCTGCGACTATCACTCCAGATTTGGGGCTTCTGCAAAAAAGGTGAGGATTGTTATCAGTGGCCAAGAAACATGTAAGAAGGCCATCACTTGTGGATGTGGCCTCTCCTGTCCATAATCTTTCCTTTTTACAAGATGCAGGTACAGGTGTGTGGATTTGGTGGACACTGGTGCTTGCCGTTCTCTTCTACCGAAGGGACATGACGTGGTCATTTTAAGCCTACTGACGTCCACCTGGTAGCACCCAATTGATTTTAAATACCCACCCACGTGTATAAGACACTCGCACTATCTTTTTGGAGCGTCAAATGCCAATAGAAATTCCTCTTTGCTGATTTTTGGTGCAGATTTCCTGGTTGATGTGTTGGATTAACAATTAGTCAATGTGGACTCGTACTCGATGACATCTCTTCAACCCGCCCCCTCCAACATCGCACTCCACATTTGCGCACCCACGGATGCCTACGCCCACATCATCACGTCTTACCTGGAAGTCTTTCCTCCTGAACTTTACCAAATGCCAACAGTTCCTGCCAAGCACAATATTTATCACCATATCAAGAGGATGGGTCCTTGATAACCAGTGTTCGCCAGATTCAGGCGTCTGTTCCTTGATTGTTTGGCAGCTACTAAACAAATGTTTGCCAAAATGGAAGAAATGGGCCTTTTCCAAAAGGCCTCAAGCCCATGGTCGTCGCCCTTACACATCGTCCTTAAGAAGGATGGCTTCCTTTTTTCCTTTTTGGGATTTCAGTCGTCTGAACCTGCAGACAGAACCGGATCACTAACCCCTCCCAAACATCGCTGATGTTACTTCCTACTTAAAAAGCAAAGGTCATCTCCGCCCTCGACCTCTTAAAGGGGTTTTATCAGGTGTCCATGAACACAGAAGACATTTCCAAGACCACCATCACCTCCCCCTTCAGTACATACACCTTAGATTACTCCTGAATTGGCCATCATAATACTAGGGTCACTTTTCAACAACTCATGGATGCTATCTTAGGAGACCTCCAATTCTGTGTATGTTACATGAACGGCACACTTGTGTGTTCTGCCTCCAAAGAAGAACACCTCCATCACCAACATATCGTTTTGGACCATTTACTACTGAACGGCGTTGTAGTCTGGTACAACGAGTGTACCTTTCGTGCCAACCAAGTATTGTTCTTAGGGCGCGGCATCACTCCTGAAGGCGTCCACCCCCCTCCTTAAAGAAGGTAGCAGCTGTTCAGAACTTCTACATGCCCTTGACCGTCAAAGTGCTGCAAGAATTCTTGGACCTGATAGACTATCATCACCGGTTCCTGTTAGCCATCGCCACCACTCTTGCCCACCTCTACACCTCTCTTGAGGGTAACCCAAAAGGCCTGAAGTGGGGTCTCCTCCAATAAGAGCCCTTCTGCAACTCGAAGGATGCTGTGGCTCTCACTTTTCCTGTGCCACATGCCTCTCTCCTTCTTTCCACCAATGTCAGTGACTTCGTTATTGGTGTAGTACTCGAACAGGTGGTCAGTGGCTCTGCCTGCCCATTGGCCTTCTGTAGAAAACTGTTCAAGGCAGAAACCAGCATTTAGCTGTACGTCACTTTTGCCACTTCTTAGATGATACACCCTTTGTCATGCTCACAGTCCACATGCCTATGGTGCACGCCTTCACTCGATAGTCTGACTCCTAGTCTGCCCGTCAATGCTGACATCTCTCTGTTGTGTTTGAATATAACTGCACCCTTCAACATGTCCCTTGAAAAATGAATTTCGTTGCTGATACCCTGTCAAGAATCACATTGGTCGCCGTTTACCTTGAATTGGATTACATTGCCTTGGCAGAAGCCCAACACAAAGATCCAGAATACAAAGCATGTAGGACATCCTGCACATTCCTCTGTTAGGAATACGTTGCTGCCTCTGTAATGTTAGTACTGGTAGACCACGACCATGGATACCTGCTCCCATGCTCCGTCAGGTGTTTGATTTTATCCATGGTGTCTCTCATCTCTCGCACCGAGCTACTGCACAGCTACTGAAGATGAAGTTTATTTGGCATAGCATTACTAAGGATGCTAAGGATCTGGTCTATGTCTGTACTTCATGCCAAACTTGAAAAGTACATCGACACGCAGATTCAGGAGTGGTCATCTTTCCTCGATCTCAGCGTAGTTTTGCCTATATTCATTATGACGTTAAAGGTTCTACGTACATCATTAGGACATTGTTACCTGTCATTGACCGCTCTACTCGTTGGCCTGACCTCATTCCTATGCAAACTGCAACGTTCACCTCATGTACATCTGCCTTACTCTCTGGGTGGATAGTGAGATTTGGTATCCCTGAGCATATTACTTCTGAAAGGGGTACCACCTTCACCTCTCAATTGTGGACATCATCAGCAAATCTCCTGGGCATCACCATTTATCAGATAACTGCCTACAACCTTACACCCAACGGAAAGGTTAAACATTTTCATCACACCCTCAAAGCAGCTTTCATGTCCCACTGCAATAACTCCAACTGGTTTACTCAGATTCCCTGGGTCCTCCTGGAACTAAGGATCACTTCTGAAGACGCCCTAGATGTCTCGGCAGCTGAAATGGTGAATGGTGACTTGTTGATCATTCCTGTCAAATTTTTTCCATCTGGAACCTCCTCCAACAATCTCCAGTGCCTACATCACGTTGTGGGAAAATTTACTCCATTGACCATCTAAAACCTGTATATCTCCTGCTAGATGTCCTGGCGACAATGAGCCTCTGAAAAGCGGGGTACCATATTTCACATGTGGAGGGGGGGGGAGGGGGGGGAGCCATGTACCACGGTTGTTCCATACACGCTTGCACGCTGTAACGGTTTTGCCTTTTTTTTTTTTTTTTTTTTTATCTCGCTCTTCCCCGTGCCGTGATAACAGAACTTGTTTAAGTTTCCCTTCGCATGTAATAGTGTTTGAGTTTTTATGACATTCTTGCTTGGAACTTCTTGTATATAAACTCGTTATCTGTTGAATAAAGGCTACTTGCATTCACCACACTTCTCTGTTAACCACCCCGCACAATATACATAGATAGCAAACAGAAAATAGGTTTAGAGAAATATAGATAGCTGTATTGTAGATGTTAACATTGCACAAAAACAGATTGTTAGAACTAATTCCTTAAATGTTTTGCTCTGATTAGGCAGAGAGCAATGCTTCCCTTAAAGAAAATTATGAAATATGGTCCCAGAATAATCATTGCTTGCGCCGCATTTTTTAAAACAGTGGACGTGCAAATCCTTGACAGGATTGTAGAGTAGGGGAGACTCGGTATTATCATTTGTAAATTGAATTAAAGGTAAATTGGAAAGTGTTGTTTACGGTCATACTAGTGTGAAATTCATGTAACATATTATATCTTCGCTCCAAGAAAATGAGTTTTTATAACATATTGAATAGCAACTTTTCGACCTAGGCATTACAAAGAATCACGTTGATGAAAGGAACCGAGTAAAGATAAAATCAGGTTAATAACTATTGTGTAAATTATCAAGAACTATAATGTTTTTGCCATTGTAAGGACAAGGAAAGGCATTCTGATGTATATTTTTTGTTTTTGGTCCATACACTGGAATCACTGTAAATATAAGGACACTTAATAGTTTCTATAAACGTATTGGTGTGTGTTATTTGATGTAAGTTGCTGTTATGAGTTGAGCTACGAAGGCCTTGTGGAGGATAACTACTAAATAAAAAAAAAAATTACAGCAAAGGTACAGTGAGAAGTGAAGGAAAGGTAAAGATTTCTCATAAGTGCATTAGAGATAAGGTTTTTTCAAACGGAAGAAGTATTGGACAAAGGTAGTATATATCAATAAAAAATATTACTCTCGGGTGGTGGTTCAATGACTGATAGTTTATTAAGTTTGATTTTGGTGATCCAGTGTACCTTCACTATATTTAGTAATAGGGGATGTGTTCTTAGATTTATAATAATGAATGGTATTACAATATGAAAATGAACTGTACTGTACATTCGTATTCAGTAATTCGCAGTCT
>NC_090747.1:85129664-85132164 GCF_036898095.1 Palaemon carinicauda
GGAGAATTTGGTGGGCGTTCCCAATAAGGAAAATCGAGGGAGAAGAGACTGATGAGAGGTGATGGGAGTTTATCAATGGGTTCCCGTAGGTCGGTGGAGTTCATCTTGGAGTTGCCACTCTACAGGTGAGCCTCCATTAGCTGGCCATGATGGAACGCTCAAGAATGGACATCAAATTGGCTAAGATTAATTGCATTTCGTGTTGTCTTCCATGTTGGTCTGTCGGATCCATCGCCGAGTTTTTGCACCTCGTATTCAAATTACCTCGTTTGACCCTTCTGGCATATACCTTGTTACTGGGGAGTGGTGGTTACATTTCTGCCTCCCCCAACACCCTTTCTCAAAACATCGTCAACGTAAGTTCATTTCCAAGGAATAACGCTCAATCCAATTTAACGTCTTTGTTTTTTTTATAGATTTTTCAATTGTCTTTCTATTTTATCCCATCTCCTTTATCAATGCCTATTTCGCAAACGTTCCTTATTTAGGTTTGTATAACAATTTCGTAATGGGATTACAAATTGTACATAACTTTGAAAAAAGAAAAAAAAACCTTTGTGTAAGGAAAGAAGTTTGATGAATTTCTACTAGAAGCTTTATCAGTTCACATATAATAATAATAATAATAATAATAATAATAATAATAATAATAATAATAATAATAATAATGAAACTTTTTGAAATCACATATTAGTTGTGATAATTCCCCATTCTTATCAATATTATCCTTCGTTTCCCCGTAAGCGAGCATAAGATAAAGAAAATTTACTAGGTAGTTTATCAGAGGATCGGCAAAATCAAGAGATTATTATTATTATTATTATTATTATTATTATTATTATTATTATTATTATTATTATTAATTTTAATAATAATATTATTATTATTATTATTATTATTATTATTATTATTATTATTATTATTATCAGAAAGGGGAGAGAATTATCGTTGTTGTAATATAAGTTTACCTTTGGAACATCCGTTCTTACTCCTTGGTTCTCTTCTGTCTCAAACTTGTTAGTGAGAAAAGAATGATAAAGTATATTGTTTTTATTATTATTATTATTATTATTATCGCTTCCTTGAATCTACAATTGTATTTTTCAATTAGACCTAAATTGCCGTAAAAAGAACCTTCAGGATAGGAAAAAAAAAAAAAAACTAAATTAATACAGTAGAATGAAATTGTTTTATGTGACACTTTATCCGTAATTGAATGGCCTCCTTTAATGCAAATATTATGAATGTTCAAAGTACAAAGAAAACATAGCGGACTAAAAACGCCTATTGATTATCGTTCGTGAAGTAGTTATAGGTGAAGGATACGCGTCTATTAATACGATCGAAAACTATTAATAGACAAAAATAGAAGGGGGTTAATTAAACCTACGCTGTCAGGAATCAATGTCAGATTAATACCCAATGACGGTTTTCCGTGACGTAGATTGTATGTTCGCATGCCATTTCAAAAGAATCTCGTCCATTATTCCATATTCAAAGAAGATTGGAAACGATCCAGCTATAAGAGGATCCAGTCCCACATCACTCATTCATGTTTATAGTTTCCTCTTTTGGCGCAGTTTAACGAGATCAAATGAGGCAAGGTCTTCACTCGACCTCTTTATACTTTTCTACGCCTACTCACTCTCTCTCTCTCTCTCTCTCTCTCTCTCCTCTCTCTCTCTCTCTCTCTCTCTCTCTCTCTCTCTCTCTCTCTCTCTCTCTCTCTCATGTGTGGACTCTTGAGCTCTTGAGATTATTAGCATACTATTTATAGTATGAGCGTTATATCCGTACTTTTACATTAAAACTAAATTGGTTATACTTTTCGGTGAGTAAGTGAAATGAGGATGAAAAAAATGAAGAAAAAAAAATATGAAAAAGTTAAGGTATTTATAATTATTAATTTTTTTGTGTGGTTGCTTTAACTCTTACCCCGCAATAAACCAATTAAAAGTTACTGTTAAAGCATAATCTCGTTTAAGGTGATTCATTCATTCTCCTTTTGCAAATTAATTGATATAGAAGCGCTAACGATTTTTATAGTGATGTAAGCAACCAACCGTTTTCCATAGTTTTTGAGATCTTCATTAAAGATGAAAAGGAGCGAGACTATAGCAGTCTTCCTTGAAGTGTACATGCGTAAGTAAGTACATGTGCGTTCATGTGGTGTGGCTGCTACTAACCGTGATAGAGACGGCCTGGCCTCGACCATCGGCTAACCCAAGGCCCACCCCTGGTGTGTGATCGACAATTTAATTCCAGGCCAATATCCTCTTCGCGCCTCCGATTCTGCAGGTCTGAAGGTGTACGAAGAAACCGATATTGTGTCTTTTTAACCCCCCTCACCCCCCCTCTCTCTCTCTCTCTCTCTCTCTCTCTCTCTCTCTCTCTCTCTCTCTCTCTCTATAGGTTCTCAATGATTAGGGATATCTAGAGTATATTAAAGTTTCTTTAATATATAGGAGTTTGGTTATTAGCTATTGTATTCCGGTTATGT
>NC_090747.1:85134664-85137164 GCF_036898095.1 Palaemon carinicauda
TATGAAAATGTCTGGAAAAAGACTAACATGTAGAGTAAATGTAAAGAAGATTACGGTACTCGAGAGTAAAAGGAAACGAACGAGACCAAGAAATGAATGTTAGTAATGACCGTGAAATAAAATGAAATATTTTAGTCATATAATTACTGCATCTTGGGGTAAATATAACGTATGGTGGTAAGATGAAAGAAGCAGCAAATCGCAGAAAGAATTGTTTAACCAAATATCCATTATGGGAATGAGGTGTCCTTGGTGAATGCCTTTAAAAAAAAAAAAAAAAAATGTTAAAATTAAATGTTTCCGTAGTATAGTAGCAGTAGGAAGAATTGATAGAATGCAAAATGTTATGACAAGAAATTGTAAAATGGTTAGTGTAAGTGAAGGGATAAGTAAGGACTTTACGGTTGGTTGGTCATATACTAAGAATGAACAACAATCGATTAGTGAAGTAGCGTACAATCGAAGGTGGAGGGTAGTAATTTTTTTTTTTTTTTTTTTTTTGTATCTAAGACAGTATAAAGGTAATGAATTCCACATTGGAAACTGGAGACGTCTAGAATGAAATATACTTCATTCCAAGGTTTTGGATGGTACGTAACGTCTCTTGTCTATATGTACACAGTAAAAAATCACAAATGTTCTTATTGCACTCTAAACGAATACCCTTAGAAATCAAACAACCGAAATTTATTACCAAGCAATTTTGGAGATTAATCACGGTACGTGAATAAATAAGAAAGCGATTGTTGGGAGGTGGTTATATTTATAGTTTTTGCTTTTGCCATTGTAAGGTTCCATCATGAAGAATATTGGTTTTATCTAAGATTTATTGGAGGGGGTTGTAGTTTTGTTTTTAGAAAGATTTTGATGAATATTAGAGCTATTCTATATTTATATTAATATACGAAAAAAAAGTCGATATTTTGGTATGTTCTTTTCTTTTCGTCTATTACATTGAGTAAAGTATGGAATATATTGTTTTTTTTCGGCTATCATTTACTGTATATCTAATAGCTATTATTTAAATTTGCCATCAGTCAATGTGGCCGTTTGATTTATATTGATATCTCGATGTGGTAATTCATAATGCTCTGCCCTCCATTAAGTAAAGACAAAAACATTTGTTTTAAACCTGCATGGGTCGTGTTCATGAATTTATTGTAGCAAAGAGCTAATGGAGTACGTTTTAGTCGCCTAGATATAGTAAATGGAGATCCTTAAATATCTTCTTTTTACATACATTCACTTAAAATAGTGTGATTATATACCAACTCTTACTTGAATTGAAATATTAAAAAAAAAATCTCAAGAGATTTACTTATGCATGTCACCAGTTTCATGTCGAAATTTGATTAACTAATCATAAAATATAATTTCTCTTAATTCAGAGCAATGAGACAGTACTGGCACACTACCAGCTAATGAAGTTACAACAACAACAACAACAACAACAGTGATTTTGCCATGCTTATCTTTTACCTGCCCTTTTAATTGAAGCACAAATCTCTCTAATTTTCCTGACCCAAAGGATCTTTCATATATTTGTAGTTTGCTGGTATTCGTGCAGTTACAACATGAAGCTCTCTCTCTCTCTCTCTCTCTCTCTCTCTCTCTCTCTCTCTCTCTCTCTCTCTCTCTGCCCACAGACCCTTTTTTTTGCGTGTGATACTTGTGTTCCATTTTCCGAGCAGCTTAGCCATCGCCGGACACATCCAAGAGCAGTCACGCCTGGGCTCGGGAGCCGTCACTACCAATCACAGAGATACATTCATTCCTCATCTCTTCTTCGCTTTCTCACTTCTCTTTCCGCCTCACTCGCACACTGATCACACACACACCCTGCAAAAAGTGGTCGTCGGCAGATAGGAGGCACGCTACGACTGGGATAGGGGGTGGGGTGTGGGGGTGGTGGGTGATAGGAATTATGGATAGGATGGGTATAGGGCCTGGCCGATGGATGTTAAGGATAGAATGGGGTTAGATTGTGTAGGGGGGGATGGGGGATGTGTGTGTCTTGGGATTGAGTGTTAGGATGGTTGAATAGGATAGATATGGGATTGGTATAGAAGATAAATAGGTGATGAGAAGTGATGGAGTATGTGATAGCTGGGAAGGGAGGTGAAGGATTACGTTTTTATGATACAACGATTATTGTTCTGAAAATTTATTTGCATATTTTTCTTCCTTTTTATGTATAGCAGTCCTTGTTGCATTCCTCCATGATACGGATGATGATGCTGTTAATCACACTTATTTGAATTGCAGTGGCTGATATTATTATTATTATTATTATTATTATTATTATTATTATTATTATTCGAAAAATAATTTTCATAATCAAAATACAATCAAATAGATTTTATATCCATTCTCGATTATTATTATTATTATTATTATTATTATTATTATTATTATCATCATTATTATTATTATTATTTGCAAATTACAGTTTATGATGAAATTTTATCCTTTGTCAACACCCTTTTCTTCGAGAAAGAGG
>NC_090747.1:85142164-85167164 GCF_036898095.1 Palaemon carinicauda
AGGTTGTAGGGGCGCCTGCTTGCGTGGGTGGGTGCTAAGCAAGCATGCCATTGCCTGGGGTGTGCGAGGGAAGGTGGTAAGCTGCACCTGTGGAAGGGAACTGATGAAGTTACCCGGGGCTTAGTCAGCTGGCAATAACGGAGACTGTTATAGCTTAATAATAAGCCAGTAATGATAGGCTTGCAAGATATGTAATAAGCACGAATAAGGCAGGCGATCGTGTCTTACATCTGCGAGCTTGCCTAAGCTCAATGACATTCGGGCAAGGAGAAAGAGGGAATTTTTCTCACATTTTAAGAGCAATAAGAAAGGGAAAATGTAATGGCGGAAATAAAGATCAATTGTCCTAGACAGTTGGCCATTTCGTTTTTTAGAAAAATGAAGTTTTGGCGATTTTGTAGTCGATAATGTACGATGATGATCTTGATGTCTTGTAATGGCCGGGCAATTTAAGATTTAATCCTCGTTCGCGAGTAGTTACTTTCTTTATGTTTATCTTTTGACTTCCTTAGTTAAGGCTCTATGGAGGTATAGGGTCGACGTCGTAAGGACAGATTATAGGCTATGGAAAAAAAGGGGGATTTTTATCTCTTTAATTTCCTTTCTTTACAGAATGTTTTGATTGCTCTCATATGGTTTCAACCATAAGAACTAGGTTACTTGTAAAATTTTATTTGAATTTTCGTTATGGATGGAAATGTTTTCTTAAGGAATAAGTGCTGTAATATGGCATTATATGTTTAACCAAGTTGTTGAGGGGTAAATATGCTAAATCTAACGTATGAATTTCATAAAGTTTGACTATGTTTCCTTCGCCTTTTCGGTTTTCCTTTTTGAATAGATTATGGAAGGTTTAGTTGATATTTCAAAATATCTCCCCAGAGAAAAGAATTAGTGGTGTCATTGTATGTGAAAGAATATTATAGTCAGTTCCTCTTTTATTTGTTTGTGTTACAATCTCTCTCTCTCCTCTCTCTCTCTCTCTCTCTCTCTCTCTCTCTCTCTCTCTCTCTCTCTCCTCTCTCTCTCTCTGTATATATATGTATATATATATATTATATATATATATATATATATATATATATATATATATATATATATATATTATATATTTATATAGTTAGTGAATGTATATATGCATGGCTACATTCATTGTATGCAGTTATTTATGCATTTAATAATACTGTACATGTATAGTACTATCTTTGTAATGCTTGTTTCTTGAATACCTGCCAATCTATAATATGGTCCAGGATTATACTGCAAACTTTCCTTGGATGACATCTTATGGAACCTTTAATTTGTGGTGTTTGACGGTTAACCTGGCAGTTAATGTTCTCTGTTTTGCGCTTTGACAATTGCAGGTATATTTCAAGAAATCGAAGTTGATGCCTGATTTACAGTTGACTTTTATCCACACAGTGGAAATATTCATCGGGTAATTTCTATGATGGGTTTTCCTCTATTGTATAATGTGACGTCTCACTGAACCTAAATGGCTTTTCAAGAACCACTTGCAGTTTTACTGTTTATGCATTTGGATATTTGTGAGCTGTTTTCCTGAACTTTAGAAAGTTCCACCTTAAGCAGGCGGATTTGCTGCATAGGTGATAGACGATAAACTTGCGCTAAATTAACAGAATTCTTTGAGAATCAGATTTTTTTATAGAACATGTGGGTGTGCTTCAGAAATCCTGGATAAAATAATAAATTTCATCGGAACCTTGCTACGTGATTAATAAATATAGCACTATTAAAACAGCCTGTCTTGTGTCTACAATTTCTCTCTCTATCTCTCTCTCTCTCTCTCTCTCTCTCTCTCTCTCTCTCTCTCTCTCTGAAATAGCTGAAATTTTTTCCATCCATCTAAATCTGCTCTGTAATCTCTCGTTTCTCTCCGAATATCAATTCACCCTCCTCCGTTTCTCATATTTCGATCTGTTTTATTTCTATCATTGAACCATTTCTCTCTCTCCCTCTCTCTCTCTCTCTCTCTCTCTCTCTCTCTCTCTCTCTCTCTCTCTCTCTCTCTCTCTCTCTCTCTCTTTTCAGCTTGATTTTAATACCGATATTCTTTTCCATTCATACTATTAAGATGTTATTGTGAATTTAAAGTTAACTCTGTGAATTATTATTTATTTAGTTACTCATCTGATATATTCATATATTGGCTAATCTATTCTTGTGAAATCGCAATGAGCAGCATGTATTTACTCCTTCTCAACTTTTAATGATGTTGCATCGCGAATTTTACTCCAACTCGTATTGATTACTATTCTAAGTTCACAGAGTTAACGTTTATATTTATTGTTAAAAATGGAAATATTTAAATGCAGGGTTTTAGACGATATTATAATTTTTACATCCGCTTGATGTTTATTCGACATTAGAGATGAGTGCGTATGATTCTCTCTCTCTCTCTCTCTCTCTCTCTCTCTCTCTCTCTCTCTCTCTCTCTCTCTCTCTCTCTCTCTCTCTCTCTTATATATATATATATATATGTATAGAAAATTATGTATATATACATATATTTATAGATAGATAAATATACATATATATATATATATATAGATAGATAGATAGATAGATAGATAGATAGATAAATATACATATATGTATATATATAGATAAATATATATACATATATATATATATGTATATATATATATATATATATATATATATATATATATATATATATATATATATATATATATAAGCTCAAGCAATGATAACAGCATGCATATACGATATCTATGTACAAGCTCTTTTGTCACTTCCGATAAGCCTGTAGACTATAAAAGCCTTATATATACTGCCAAGAAAGTAAACAAAGTCAAACGGAAATGGAGGCATTTATCCTTCGCTGGAGGCTATTCGATTTTACTTTCATTTTCCTTGTCAAGAAAAGAAAAACAAACTTTTTTTAATTAAAGAAAGATGTTGCTTGTGTTGCAGAGAAATACATTCAATTAAATTTGAAGAAAAGTGATTGAAAGCGAAATCAATTTGATAGACGTACGTTGAAATTTATAAGTATGAAAATACTCACTTCTGATACAAAGGAATCTTAGATTGGGTAGCTATGGTTTCTTTATTATTAATATTACTTGCTAAGCTACAACCCTGTTTGGAAAAGCCTGAGGGCTCCAACTGGGAAAATAGCCCAGTGAGGAAAGGAAGTAAGGAAACTACAAGAAAGGTAATTAACAATTAAAATATTTCAACAACAGTAACATTAAAGTAAATATTTCATATATAAACCATAAAAATTGAAAAAAGCAAGAAGAAGAGAAATAAGATATCATAGTTTGCCCTAGTGTACTCTCAAGCAAAAGAACTCTACCCCAAAACAGTGAAAGACCATGGTATAGAGGCCATAGCACCATCCAAGACCAGAGAACAATGGTTTGATTTTGGAGTGTCCCTCTCCTAGAAGAGCTGTTTACCATAGCTAAATAGTCTCTCCTACCCTTACCAAGAGGAAAGTAGCCACTGAACAATTACATTGCAGTAGTTAACCCTTGAGCAATGAAGAATTGTTTGGAAATCTCAATGTTGGGTGCATGAGGACAGAGGAGAATCTGTAAAGAATAGGTTAGAGTAGACTATTCGGTGTGTGTAGGTAAAAGGAAAATGAGCCGTAACCAGATAAAAGGATCCAATGTAGTGAAATGAGATTCGACAGAAACGAGTTGGTTGAATTGCTAGGTTTGCTTGTTTTGATACAGTTACATCTTGTACCTGAACCAAAACTGTGACTTCTTTTTAATGCTTTTGTTACTTCAAAGGAACCCAAAGTTTAAAAGCAATTTCTGAAATACTAGTGACACACCAGCCCCCCCCCCTCTCTCTCTCTCTCTCTCTCTCTCTCTCTCTCTCTCTCTCTCTCTCTCTCTCTCTCTCTCTCTCTCTCTCTATATATATATATATATATATATATATGTATATATGTATGTGTGTATATACATTTATATAGTGTGTATATATATATTTATAGTGTATATATATGTACTGTATTTTCATATATATATATATATATATATACATATATATATATATATATATATATATGTGTGTGTGTGTGTGTGTGTGTGTGTGTTTGTATGTGTCAGTAATGTTCTTGAAAATATGAGTTTTGTCAATTTCAGTCCTAGGTTTATGACATGTAATATTTTTGGGAAATATAATCCCTGCCCTTTAGTTTTGAACGCTTCATTAACAATAACAACTGTGGACAAATCTCTGATTCAGGAAATTCTTGATAACTTGATTGATTCCAGCATGTGTTATTATTACTTCATTAAAATGTGGGAGAAATTGTAATGGTTTTGGAACATAACTAGCTTTTACAATTGAGGGTTGTAGTCCTTGTCATATTTCATTAGTTTAAAAAGTACTTATTATTAATGTTATATGACACTATTCTAGTCATATGGAATTTTCCTTCTAGACCTAAAGATGACACTAGGATACTTCTGATCGGGATTTTTAGTTTATCTTCGGTCTTCGTGATGTTTGGTTTACCTTTTTTTAAATGACACGTTATGGCTCTTGATACAGTATTGTGCGTAGGCACCCAAGGTGTCAAGTGTGTTTACAGCCCCTCTCTTCTCTTTCTGAGTCTCTTCACGCAAGGGTTCTTAGAGACATTGTCACATCAGGGGATAATGATGCCTTGGGGAAATAGCTGTGGAGATATTAAGCCTGTATTATTTAGTTATTTTTTATTTTATTTTTTTTTTCAATTAATAAAGGATATTAAAGTCTTATATGACAAATATATGACGTGAATTTTATTGCTTAGATAAATAACATATTCTTAACATATTTAGATTTCAATTGAAAAATCCTATTTTCAGACATTTCCAATGCTGAGTGAAGATGGCGTTACTCTAATGGATTTAAGGCAATATATATATTTTTTCTTTTTATAAAGTGTGAATTTTTTTTGCAGTATTCAGTAACACTTTTGAATTTTCGATTTATATCCATGATATAAAAAACTCTTCTTATTGTTCGAGGAAGGAAATTTAGATATCATAAAAAACAAATCGACAGCTATTGGAAATAGTTAACTAGACTCTTGAGAAAAATTACGTAAAGAAAGTTTTAATATAATGAATACCATAATCATCAGTATTGAGATAATATCAAGTGTCATGTATCTAGAAAGATATTGAAATATTTTTGTAAGAATGGTCATCATAGGAATCGAATAAAATTATAAACTTGGACTTAATGTTAGATTTTTAGGGTTTGGCTATAACTATTTTTTCCCTCTATATTTCTAAACTAGTACATAACCTGTGAGTGATTCTTTGGTAATATCAAAATACTTGATGCTTAAATAGTACTCCCAATTTTATGGTGCAACCAATTTCTTAACCCATCAAGTTTATATCAGATAAAACTAAGATCAAACGATGGAGTATAATGCAAATCCTTTGTCCGGGGGGGGGGGGGGGGGTTTGAATCTAAAGAAATGGAATGTAGTTGTAATTCCCCCCCCCCCCCCTCCGAACAAACGAGAATATGAAATTATGATTACCCAAGTAGGAGCATTATGTTTTCCTTGAAACGTTTTCTACAAAAGAGAGAACGGGGCATCAAGAACGTTTGTAAAGCTGTTTTAAGGTATGAAAAGGATCTGTGTAAACATCGGTATGAACTTAACTACGTATTCACGGGCGCAAACATTCTCTTCCACCTCAAGTTTGTTCAGTAATTAACATCCGGCGATGTAAAATATTTGGGAGCCCTTTCGATAGCTGAATAAATACCATGGTGTTAGATATATAATACGAGAGTGATATTTTATTTTCTCTTTTACTTCGTCGTCTTACATCGATTTTTATCGTCGAAAGTTTTAAATCGTGAATGTCTTCTAACTTAGGTGGTCAATGAATTTCAATTTTAGTAGTTTAGGGAAAATAATATTAGGCTTTGATAAGAAGTAGTTATTTGGGAAGTATTTTTTAGTTTTGCTGTCAAATACTGATTTTTTTTTTTTTTACTGATAAGTCCGGTTTCTTTTTATATAGATATACAGAATTCAGGTTATGTTATTCGTTGAATACAAAATTTGTTTTTAGAATCACCGGAAGTATAAACCAATAATATTAAAAGCCTGTGTTTTTACGAAACATTTCAGTCTGATAAACTGCATATAAAAAACGAAGTAAATCTGTTCAATTATGTATGTGTATTTGTAGGGAGGTTTGTGCTTCAGGCTAAGATTTAAAAGATGGTGAATTTAGGCTTAAGATATTTCATATTTGCTTTTAAATGGGAAAAGGGCGTGCAGCTTATTATAAATTGTTGTTATTATAGGTATGTTGCCTTTGATAGATGTAAGTAACTAAGGTCTGAGGGTGTCATTATGATTTTATTTTATTCTATTTACTTCATGAAGAATTTCAAAACTACTTCTGTCGAGAGATTACACTTTCGGTTTAGTGGAAATAATGACCTATTGAGCATCAAAGACTAAAAGGTGTACAGCTTGTCGGAAGCTACCATTCACCTATAAAGAAATAATAGGCGAATGGCCACTAATGCAGTTTTTTTTTTCTTCAGTATTCTAAAGACTTTTTTAAAGTTTACATATATGCCTGTGTTATTTTTGAATTTTCTCTTTTTCTAATTTTATATCAGGGACCATTTAAAATCAGAGACATTTTAAGTAGTCTCATCGGACAAGTAGAGAGAGAGAGAGAGAGAGAGAGAGAGAGAGAGAGAGAGAGAGAGAGAGAGAGAGAGAGAGAGAGAGAGAGAGAGAGCGTACTCATCATTATCAGAAATGTGCCATAGCTATGAAAACTGAATTATTATTTTGATGTAAAATTAGTAAGCCCATCCCGATACCAAATAGGCCCTGTAAGAAAGCAGAATGTAGGCTACATGTCAAACATACCTACTAGAATGGAACTGCACCACGGCCTTCATACTCAAATGTATATAGTGAAAACTTATCTGTCCCATGTCTTTTGGGAGTTTTCAGTTTTGGCTCTCATTCTTCATTCGTCAACTTGACCATCCATCACTTATTCCTAACGTTTTTCTATCCATATTAAATTACATACGAAACTATGGAAAACTAGTTAACCATACGAACTAAGCATGTTAAGTCATCAGCGTAAGATTACAGTCGGCACTGCAGAGATAAAACTAAGCAGACACTTCTCCTTTCATTGCAAGTTCTAGCAATAACGGTTGATAGGAGAGATACGTTTTGTCGTTCAAATACGGCGTGAAAAGGCCCGATAACAGCACGATCGGCTCTATTAAACTCCTTGCCCATTATGATGAAATATGACTTGTTTTTCTTCCCTCTTAGAAGGAAACATAAATATGGCGCTTAATGGGTTTGCCTGCCTGACATTGGGCGTCTGACAGGGGTCTTTAGGAATAAATCTTAATTCAATTTGTTAGAGCCTTTGTGGGTAAGCGCGATTGATGCTCACGACGCTTGTGTATGTACTGTGCACACACACACACACACACACACATATATATATATATATATATATATATATATATATATATATATATATACATATATATATGTGTGTGTGTGTGTGTGTGTGTGTGTGTGTATAGATATTTTTTTACATGCGTGTGTTTGTTTGCGTTAATTTTACCGCTCGTCGTTCTATTAACATCTTTGATTCTGGTCAATACCTGAATGGGTGACCTCGAGGAAAAATCCAGACGTTGTCGGGACACAAGTCCTTGTTAACTTCCTTAATGGATAATATCTGGTAACCGGAAGGGCAACAGCTTTATTCCCCAGGAGCAAAAAGGTATATGATGAAATTCTTCATTTATTTAAAAAGTAATTTTTTTTTCACCATATAACTTCACCACTCAGAGTTGTCTCTATTTACTAGCAATCCGATTCTTTACAAGTCTTCTGGGATAGATTTGCTAGCTTCCATTTATTCACTTCTTTGGTCAACAGAAAAATTGATTTGGAACAGAATAGGCTCAAAGAAATGCCTTGGAAGGAATAGAAACCAGTAAACATCGCTCGGAGACAAGAATCTTTAGGACATTTTCGTGTATTGCATTTTTTATTGTTCTGAAAGTAAATTCTTTTACTCAGGTCATTATCGAACTCTTCCTGTAACCTTTATGATTGTATAAAACCATGTCATTGCAGATTCTGTTTAGGAAAAGGATACATTAAAAAACTAATCAGATTCCATTAAGGACAAGAATACATTATAAACCCAGTCAGATTCTATTGAGGGATAAAATACACCTTTATTCTATAGCAGCCGAGTAAAACGCCTTTGTGAACCACCACTGCCGCCGCGAATAGCCTACCCCCGGAAGCATGCATAATTAACCCCGGGAATTAACCTTTGAATGGCAAAGAGGAATAATGAATGTATTGCAGAATATATGACGGTGATCAAGACAGCGTTCGAAAGGAAATACATTCATCCGAAAGGATGTTAATAACTTTAAAAGGTGGAGAGAAATGATATCCGCTGCGCGAGACCTGTTCATTTGGGGTCCATTACGCAAAGGAGTCGGGAATTACATTGCTGCTGGGATTCGCAGAATGGTCATTGACTTAATATCGTTTATGCGTTTCGTTGCTGCATCGACGAAGGAAGAATTACAGTCTTTAAAGCGGCTCGTTGGGAATTCGTATTCATCTAATATGCTTAGACAGATATGGGGCATAGAAGAGGTAAATAAACATGAAAGCAAGAATAAAGTTTAGTCGTATAGGATATGGTAGAGAGTAATGGAAAAACAGGTTTAAAGGTCACTCATGATTGGCAGGAGTAAGGGTCAGTGACAAATCCCTGGAGCCTGACCATAGCATATATTCATATGGTCAGCGCCCAAGCCCCCTCTCCATCCAAGCTATGACCAGGAGGGCCAGGCAGTGGCTGCTGATGACTCACCAGGTAGACCTATAGCCCCCCCCCCCAATACCCCCATCCTTAGCTCACAATGATGGTGAGGCTTCAGACACTACAAGACACTTATCGAGCTTGAGCTGGTCTCGAACTCCAGTCTAGTGCTTTACTAGGCAGGGATGTTTCCAATAGGCTACCACAAACTCCCAGAAGGCCATTTTTGGTTATTTGCAATTTGCCTTTTTAAGCAAATGTGAATTACTGGGCTGCTTAAATGTCGGCGTGTAAACAATTTATACATTAGCAATATGTTTTTCAGTGTTTTAAATCTGACTCCCTTTTATTAGTATCCATCATATATATCAGAATCAGTCTTTTCATGAATATCTTTCAATGCAAAGCAAGTGTTATGGGCTCCTGATGAGATAAATTTATTTATTTATAACTATTTTCCCGGAGAACTGTCTCGATTTATACGATATAGTTAAATCACGATGGGGGTCAGAATTGTTAACCCATTGTGACTTATATCCTAACAACTTATTCGTATATAAAATTGTTGGCCGTTATCATCATAATAGAAAAGTTCTTTTTCCTTCAGTGGCCTCAATATAATTATGTAGATTTTATACTGCTTCGTATTAATTTACATTTATGGATGTACAATATATCAGCGAATACAGGTTCAGTTGAAGTAAACTACAGCATATCAGAATTCGACTGATATTCCAATTGTATATAAGCTACAATGAAGATAGATCCTGCTTGATAAATGTGATGGTGTAGAGGAAAACTCTTATTACGGGATCGAAAAGGCAGGAGGTCGTTGCATGCTAGCCGTAGATATGGTGTATGTGACTAGCAGATTTTATGTCTTGAATATTAGTTTTTGGGGAGCGTGTATGGAAGCATTCTATGCATAAATGTTGAAATCCCCCTAAATTTCCTACCGATAAGTAACTGCGCATTGCACTTATGCTTCAGAGTTCGTGAGCTTTTAACGTTTTATCACTTGTCACAGATTTATGACTATGAATGGGAGGGACTAGTAACTTTTTCCCTCTGCATTTACTATAATTATACAGTAAAAAGATATGCACAAAATGAATTATTAACTCGCGTATATAAACAGAAAGGGGAAGGGGTGGGGGATGGGAGGAGGAATCGGAATTGCATGAGGTAAATAAAGAAAGGGAAACACAAAAGGTTGAAATAAAACAATAGAGCAGAGGGAATGCAGTTGCAATAAAGACCGAGTAGGAGGAAGAGCAGCAGCGAGACAGGCGGGCGGACAAGAAGTCAGGCAGGCAGCCTTCAGAAATCGCACACCCTTAGCACAATATCCTTAAAAGCCATTCCTCTTTTGAAATATTCACGGAGAAGACCTTCGAATTGTACGCAATATGGCCCAATGATTCAATGATGCCATGTTATTCAGGCTGTAGAAGCAAGCAATTACCCAGTCGCCCTGACGTCCCCCTTTGTAATACAGACGTTTATGCATGCATGCATGCATGCAGAACTGCATGGACTGCATGCACATTTGCATGTTGAATATCAATAGTGGTCATCTTCGTCCAGGGAATGTATCTGATAGGTAATTGTGAGGGTCGGTTTCATTGGTAAAGAAAATAAAAACGAAATCAGTTAAAAGGGGGTCTTGGTCATCACAGAGCTAATGCGGCCTGTGAGTGTGTTTGTGTCTTCTGCAGAGAGTCATTTCTATCGATTTATTTCTTCCTGCTGTATGTGTTTTATATCGAGATTGACTTGGAATTATTCATGATTTACTTACAGTAACATGTGTTATACATTTTGCCGAGTGATAAAGGATCCTCTTCTTTGGTTATCGGTGGTCGATTATTAGTTTTGAATCGTGGTAATGTAGGTTTAGTTTTTGTTCTGAAATTTACCCAATATTTATGTTAGCATTTAGCGTGTCTGAGTGAATATTAGTATTCTATATTTTATGAAGGTTTTTGCTTAGTGCATGAAATATCGCTGATGGTTCTGCTTTTAGACAAAAGGTAATAAAGATGATTCTAATATACCGTTTCCATTAAGCAGAATAAATAGATTTAGCTCTGGTCACTGGAAATATGTTCATTCATTGTGGCTTATTATTAGTAGTATATTATCATATAATAAGAAATATGCTACTTTACTTAGTGTGGTTTTAGTTACGTGTATATGGTTATATTTTTTTTTCTCGTTGAAAGCTTGAATATCCAACTTATTTTAGAAATACTAAGATGGGAAGATATCATTAGTCCCGGTGAGATGCAATTATATTTGTGAAATATTGTTACATATCATTGGCTGAATATATTGGGTATTTTCTTCTTGATATGGAATTTCATATTACCCTATTGCAATTAGTAATATTTGGTCTTTCAAGTCTGTAAATTTATAACATCTGGAAACATGTTTACTCTAATAGAAAAGTTTAATTCTTTCATTTTACTGTTATGAATATTATATCATCTGACTCTTATTCTAAATTATTGGATAGAACCTTGAGATATATTGGAATCCTTATCTGATTTAGATATTATTTTATGGCACCGTCGTTCAGTTAGCTCTTTGATAATGGCTTTTCTTAATTTTGACTATTCTTTGCTTTTAGATCTTCCCAAGTATGTAAAATTTACCCATATACAAGGTTTACAGGAAGTTTGAATTCTTGCCCTTTCTTTCATGAGGCTCAACAATACACAGTAAATAATTATTTTTTTATAGAAGCTTTTTTTTTTTTTTTTTACCCGGATTTGACCAAATTGTGGATTACTCTTTCTACTCATATAGCAGAATCAGTGGAACTTCAGAAGTTAGAAATTGGTGTTAATGATTAATTGTTTCATAGTTTATGTACTACGCATTTATTCAACTGTGTAATTTACTTTATTCATGTTTTTATTTCCCTATTATAGCCCTTGGACTTGTAATGTTCTGTTTTTTCCAGCTTGGTGTGCGGCTTAGGTTGTAATGATGATAATGATGATAATTAGACACTCATTTCTACATTCTGATTTATTCTTTTGAGTTTGTAATTTCCCCATATGTACTGTTACATATTTCTTATGACCATTGAAACATTTTGTTTTCAGAAGTCGTCCTACATAGTGTTGAAAATTAATAAAAATGAGAAAGATTTTATTTCTAATAAATCTGAAAGGTGTGTGAATGGGGATTATTATTAAATGATACCAATTCATTCCTCGTAACATAAAGTTTGGTTATCTTTATCTCATACTATGCAATATCACACCCCGTATGAGGGTAATCTTTTGTTATTGATCTTTTCAGTCTGGGAAATGCTTTTATAGTTGTGTGTTATTTGGGCCAAATATACATATTCATACATGTAGTATTTATATACGTATTTAAATCACCCTTTCTCTCTCTCTCTCTCAATATTCGGTAAGTGTGTTGGGTTTATTTTATAAGAGAGGTTATCACGGTTGCGGACATAGCTAAGTAGATACATTATCATTTCACATATGCTACATTCTAATTGTAACTAGATGTTCATTGTAAATCACGCGAACCATCACAGCGTATTCAGATGTCTGCTTAATACCATGGATTCGCTATCTGTAAAGTGCATATCGAATCGGGCGTGTGAAAAGGCGATGATAAAGTGCAGATGTTCGCTCTTTAACGACGTTTTTGGCGTCTGAAAAGCGATATCCACTATCGTGAACATCGCGGGAGGGTAATTTGAATTGCAAGTAATCGATAGGATTACATTAACGTTTTTATAATTGGAATTACGTCTGCACTTTTTATTGGGAAGTTCATTAATTTATGATTTAAAAGTGAAACACAATTTTTTTGTTTCTCTTCACCGGATTTTTTTTTTTTTTTTTTTTTTTTTTGATAACTTGAATAGCTATCTATATTGCACTGACGGATCTATATAATCTCAAGTAAGTGCAATTTTATTTCATGTAATAAGTTTGGTTATATCTTATTCAAGGGGGGAAATTACTAGATCCTTATTTGAGAAACTGAATATATCTTTGAAATCTTTAGAGTTTGTAATCATATATTAATGTAAATGTTCCTTTTATGAGAAAGCATATCTTTTTAGTGCGTTTTTTACGACCCAATTTAGAGTATTTGTAGATAGAGGATGTTTTTATTTTGGTTTTGCAAGAACCATAAATTTCATGCTTAGTAATAGAATTAATTGTTTTTTTCCAGTTACTTCTTGAATATTGAAGCTAATTTCTGTGGAGTTTTCATTATCTTACTCAAGTTACACTGTTTACAGGCATATCCCTCTACCATTTTTTTTGCAGATGATATGTATTATCATTAATTGTGATTTCAAATGTTAACGTATAATTTGAAAACCGTAGGCTACCATAGATCGTTTTTATTTAATCTTGTATTCAAGCCTAATCCTCTTGTCAGAAGACTGAAATTTAAATTTCAATGAGAATGTAGTTATTTTTCGAAAATTTTTATCCATCCTGTTTTCTAATTCAAAACTATTTATATTTCGATTTTTTTTTAGGACGAGTTCTGGTAGGTCTACTTAAAGTATTTATTAAGCTGTTGAGTTAGATAAGGCAGCAACTCCCTGCACCAGCTGATATCAGAAAAACATCTGTTTTCTACTTTTTATTTTTATTTTGTCAATATGTGTTGTGGTTCTATGTTGGAAACGTTCTCGATTCGAGTTCCCTTAGTTAGGAGTTCAAATCCCGCTCAAGCCCGCATCCTCACAGTCCTTGCATGTTAGGGATGTCGGATTTGGGGCAGTTGAGGGTCTACCTGCTGAGTCATCAGCAGCCATTACGTGGCCCTCCTTGGTCCTTGCTTGTTTGGAGTGATGGATTGGGCAATGATCATCAGTATGCATGGTCAATCTCTAAGAACATCCTCCTCTCCCTTGTCTCTGCCACTCATGAGCAACCTTTGAGCAGTATTCATTGGCGATTACCTCTTGTAAATGAGGTCTATTGAAATCTGTTAATATTTGTCGAAAAGGAAAAGCGTTTATCATTTGATGAGGAAGTTAACAATCACGTTTTTAATAACATCATAGTTACATAGCCAAAATGTATAGCCCAAACGCAGATAGTTTTTTTTTTTTTAATTCATAGAAGTCGTCTTATACCACAGATAAGAGATAGGTTAATCAAAATTTCCCTTATTTTTTTCACTTTGTTTTATCAGAGATGTCTTCTACGCACAAGTGTAGGGTATTTACATTTATTTACATGTTCATTTACATATATAGTAGTCTTGTATATATATTTTATTCCGATTTTGTTTCATTTTAATCGTAGGGAAAGAAGCAGTAGTATTCTTGAAGCTTCCCATTAATGTTTTTCGGCGCTGTATTCACTGATTTAGAAGTGGTTGTTTATCCTAGATCGCCAGAGTTGATGTGTGAACTCTTTCGGAAACATTAAATAAACTGCATCAGAAATATTTTAAGTATCTCATCGAAATATTTGCATTTAATTTTAAAAGAAAAATTATTAGTCTTTATGTATAATAGTAAGAAAAAAATAGAAGCCATTGTTCTGGGTGACATAGAAATTAACTAATGAAATTAGATATAGGAAGACTAGTACAGATTTTTTAGATATAGAAAGACTAGTACAGATTTGTGTAGTTATAGAAAGACTAGTACAGATTTTTGTAGATATAGGAAGACTAGTACAGATTTTTGTAGATATAGGAAGACTAGTACATATTTTTTAGATATAGGAAGACTAGTACAGAATTTTGTAGATATAGGAAGACTAGTACATATTTTTTTTTAGATATAGGAAGACTAGTACAGATTTTTGTAGATATAGGAAGACTAGTACATATTTTTTAGGTATAGCAAGACTAGTACAGATTTTTGTAGATATAGGAAGACTAGTACATATTTTTTAGATATAGGAAGACTAGTACAGATTTTTGTAGATATAGGAAGACTAGTACATATTTTTTTTTTTAGATATAGGAAGACTAGTACAGATTTTTGTAGATATAGGAAGACTAGTACATATTTTTTAGGTATAGGAAGACTAGTACAGATTTTTGTAGATATAGGAAGACTAGTACATATTTTTTTTTAGATATAGGAAGACTAGTACAGATTCTTGTAGATATAGGAAGACTAGTACATATTTTTTTTTAGATATAGGAAGACTAGTACAGATTTTTGTAGATATAGGAAGACTAGTACATATTTTTTAGGTATAGGAAGACTAGTACAGATTTTTGTAGATATAGGAAGACTAGTACATATTTTTTTTTAGATATAGGAAGACTAGTACAGATTCTTGTAGATATAGGAAGACTAGTACATATTTTTTTTTAGATATAGGAAGACTAGTACAGATTTTTGTAGATATAGGAAGACTAGTACATATTTTTTAGGTATAGGAAGACTAGTACAGATTTTTGTAGATATAGGAAGACTAGTACATATTTTTTTTTAGATATAGGAAGACTAGTACAGATTTTTCTAGATATGAAGACTAGAACAAATTTTTGTAGGTATAGGGAGATTGCTACAGATTTTTGTTCTTTATACCTGAGTTGTTAGATTTCTAACCCCCCCCCCCAAAAAAAAAAAAAAATCATGTTGCCATTAAGTCGACAGCAGAAGTGTCAAATATGTCAGAACACTCGAATATTTAAAAATGATGCAGGAAAAAATAGAAATGAACATAAAATGTCGGAAAATAGATCCCTGTAAAACGAAGTAGATTAGAATTCTGCGAAGATAATGGAATGGAATTTGTTTACAACCCGAACGAGAGAAAAACATTGAGGTTTTTAGCAACGGTAAAAGATTCCTTGTATGAGAGATGGAATTAACGAGCGAATGGGTTTCATTTTAAGCTAGTGGAGCTTTTAAAACCACGGGAATTCGTTTTGAGAAACTATTGCAGTCTGTACAGTAACATGGGAAATTATCAATGAATATTATTCTTTGTGTATATCCAGACTGAAATGTATCTTATTTTTCCTGTTATATGGCTCGTCAGTATATTAGAGAATTGACGCATTATTTAGGAAACTTTTTTTTTTTTTTTTTTTTTTTTTTTTAAGTTATTCTTTAAAAATTCTCTCATGTTAACTTTTCTATTAATCTTCGCAGCATTCATGGTAATGCCGTGCAAATCTTTATATGCTAATACAGTTATTCAGCATATTATAATTTGATTTATTTGAATTAATATTAAGATGTCTGTTACTTAGCGATGTTTGAAAAAAGTTTTAGAGCCTCGGAGAAGTAAATATGATATACATCGTGAATTTAAAGAGAATTGCAAGTTATGAAAGTTACGCAAGTCATATTAGGCATGCAGCTATATATGGTTCTTGATTTACAGCTATATGGAAATGCTCAGTTATAGTATAGTTTTCGTCATCGAACTCATCTTGATAAAGACATAATTTCATAGTACTGCAATAGCATAAGAAAAACAATTTCGCTATATGTTTACACATTTTATACTTTGTGTAATATAGTCACATTGTACCAAGCCTTTTGCCATTGAATTCACTTGACGACGAAACCCGATCCTGGCAAATAACATGTTACAGCAGTTCTATCACAGAGCCTCAATAGGTTGATTGTTACCCCTTCAAGTATGGTGACATGAGTTAATCTACTCGCTGCTGCTCGTGTGTCTGTTTGTCAGTTTTTCCATTTGCACGAACTCATCTAGGAATGATAATAGATATAATGAGCAAAAAAAGTCTTGACTTTTGGTATCTATTCAAATACCAAAGGAGAACCAGATTTTTTTTTTTTTTTTTTTTTTTTTTGCACCCTTAAGCCTCTAGTTTTACTAAATATAGCTAATTGTATGTGTAAGATTAAGAAATCTTTCTCATAATCTTGGACGATTTATGTATGTTCATCTAATATAAAAAATAATTGTAGTTTTTTCGTTTACCCTTGCATATAATTATCGATAAGGTGAGCTAAATCGATAAACGTAACATGAAAAAAGATTGACGTTTGAAAGAATGAATAAGAGAGTTTTCAGATGGTTCGGTCATATGGTAAGAATGACACACGTCAGGTTGGTGGAAAGAGGCAATAGCTCATAAGAAATCGGTGGTAGGATAAGACGAAGAGTAGAGTGGGCTGAATAGGTGATTGTGAAAGAATCATTAAAAAAAGTGTCTTACTGTCCAGGATTACATGAACGATTTTTGCAAATGACGCATTGCGTGAAGGCGGGCTCAATGCACTGTTGATGAGCCTCCCGTTTAGGTGTATGAAGCGATTATCGATGTCGATGTCTTAATGAACTGGGAGTTTGAGAAAAGCAAGGGCTCGAGTCCACCATCATTGCTAAAGATACTGGTTTTAAATCAGAATAGCAACACCTGGTACCATACCCTTTTCATATGGGAAAAGGTGTGAGGTGAACAGACACACACCTATATACATGTATATATATATATATATATATATATATATATATATATATATATATATATATATATATAAATGTATGTATGTATGTGTATATATATATATATATATATATATATATATATTATTTATATGTGTATATATATGATAGTATAATATATATATATATATATATATATATATATATATATATATATATGTGTGTGTGTGTGTGTGTGTGTGTGTGTGCGTATGCGTTTACATATATACAGGGTTTTCAAAATTTTATGATTTAAGAAAATATATTAGAAAGGCAAATGAGCAGACTTACTTGAAAATTATTACAAAATGAGGAATATATATTGAAATTTATTTGCCTCATTTAATACACCTCTACAGTAAATGGGCACCATTATTCCCATTAAACGATAGCAATGTCATCTTTGATATTTTGCTTGACGTCAGTGATGCCACATATCTTTGATCGATATACGATATATTTAATATAATTCCATATAAAGAGTCAAGGGGTGATATATGGTGAAGGAGACGGCCAGAGAATTTTGTCATCCGTTACAATGCACCAGTTTAGAATTGCATGATTCAGGAACTCGCTAACATGCAGTCCCAGGTGTGGTGGGGTGCACTATCTTTCTGGAAAAAAAAAATTTAAAAAAAATAATGTTTAATTGATCACCAGCTGTGGTGCCACACATTCTGTCATAAAGTCCAGGTAAACATTTGGAGTAATTGCTGTCCCGAAGAAAAATGGACAAGTGATTGTATCCAATACCACACATTTGCTTTTGGACTATCTGTAAAACTCTGAAATTATGCGTGTACAGTTTCCCTGAAACATGAAAGGTGGCTTCATCAGTAAAGCAACCTCGGTTGAGGAACGTTTCATTCTCAGAAATTTGTTCCACTATGTTAACTTCAAACCCTTTTAGTCATTTGTTTCTCATTTGAGTACCTGTAGGAGCTGAACTTTATGTACTGTTGAAAGGGCAGTGATTTTTAAGCATAAGAAAGTCACGTGAAACATAATTATGTATATTTTAACTCCTCTTTTCAGTTCATTCTTGAATATGTTAATCTACTGTGTCTCAGTAAGGCTTATGATGCTGTTCCACACGCCATGCCATTCTCTGCTCTAACTACTCAAAGATGACCCACACTTATCCTAGAGAGTTGGCTCTATCAAGTTTTACTTTCCCACTACTAATTCTGTTTATTGGCGTGTATATTTCCAGTTTCTTCCTGGAATCCCATTACGAGTGAAATTGTGCTTCCCGTTGACCTTAGTAGAGGAGGTTCATCCGCTAATTCAAAATCTTTTCCTCCCACCAAGGGGCTCAAAGCCATTCTCAATGCGCTTATCTACTCTTGTACTGATAGTTTCTATATCTCAAACAAATGGCACTTTTTGGAATAAAGATTTAAAATATCTTCCATTCACTACATACTGACGTCATGTTTCTGAATCAGGTGTCAGGATGATAACTCTCATCCGCTGTTTAGGGGATTTTTCTCTCTCCCAATGGGTTCACAACACTCCACAAGGAGCGACTCGCCTTTGGGTTATTGATTTAAGCTTTCTGACCATGTGACAAGCTTGCGCTTCTTAAATTAGAAGTTTCGAGGTTATGTAACTTACTACCACCTAGATACCATTCTCCTTCAATTCACTGGCACATCATAGAATCGAAATTGTTTTCATATAAAATAGTACCATAAGCTCATATTATTCATTGGGTTTTCTCTTTGAATAATTAAGAGCTCCATGATTAAATAAACCTCATCCAAAGAACATAATAATTTTGAAGATTATAGAATATATTCCAGAATAACTTACTCATTTCATTATCGTGTTCATTTCAAATAAGAGAAGATACCTTAGTAGATTAGTTATTATAAGTACCTGTTTTATTGTCTCATCCTGTGATAAATGCCTTCCAATGGTCCAATCATGTCCATATTACTCATAAAACCACTTTACAACGATTGAGTTCTCTAAAGAGTAGTTTTGCACTGAATGATTTATTTCGAAAAAACAAACACATTCTAAAGATTTCTTTTACAATTAGCTTCCAGTTATAAACTTCTTTGAACCGAACCTCCTGTAATGTAGAATATTTAAGGAAATCTCATTTCACCGAATATTACGGAAAAGAAATCCCCTTTTACAAAGCAAGAAATCCCTTGCAAAACCTACTAGCAAACAGGAGCAACCTTGGTGTAATTAAATAAGAAGCTACTAACGCATACCATAATGCATAAAGATATTAGTTTTTACATGCATATTCAATTGCGCTTCATTTTGAATGCTATATGTTGCATGAACATAAAACGGGGCTGCAAATCGAGGACGTAAGTAGCTGTGCATATCAATATGTGTTGCATGCGAGAGAGAGAGAGAGAGAGAGAGAGAGAGAGGAGAGAGAGAGAGAGAGAGAGAGAGAGAGAGAGAGAGAGAGAGAATGGATTTGGCAAATCAATAGAGATCACGGTGGGGGTCTTGATGGTGTAATAAAACTGACAGTCCGAAATAATGTTCATTATACGTAACTGAAGTTATAGATTTGCGCTGCTCGAGGTGCGGCTACTGTTCCGCAATTGCACTGATATTACGTTTAAATCAACATCGCCTTAGATTTGTGGAGGGCTGAATATTTTCAGTATTTTCAAGCTGATGGTCTGTCATAATGAGAGAGTTTTTTTTTTTCTTTTAGCTCTGTGTATTGTTAATATTCTATGTTTATTCTTGTAAATGTATTAAAATTGATCCTAAGCAAATTTTAGATGAGATTGTTATATTTGCTTTCTAAATTCACGAATTCCTGGTAATTTATCCGTCAGAGATAAAATTAATTTAAAAAGTTACAATACTTGAGGTTAATTTATCCCCAGTTCCTTAGATAATATATTAATGTCACAGTACTGCTTGAATATATTTTCTCTCTCTCTCTCTCTCTCTCTCTCTCTCTCTCTCCTCTCTCTCTCTCTCCTCTCTCTCTCTCTCTCTCTCTCTCCAACGTTTCATCACCCCTCTTCTCTTTCCGTCGTATGAATTTAATTATTGCATTAAAAATTATTTTTTGTCATTAAAAAAAAATCTGTTGTTCTTTGTCTGTATGTTTCTAATGATTTTTTTGAATGAGAGAACTTGTTCTTACACCTCTATACATTAATTAGATTTAACGAATTTCATAAGGAAAATGTTGGTTCCTTAACCTGAATGAATAAATGATAGCCAGAGAAAGAAAGTATTAAATAATTTCATACCTTGTTTTTTTTTTCCACGAGAAATGCAGACTGGGAATTACGAAAATCATTGTGGATACCTTGGAAAAACTTCTTGTTTTTTATATGAAACAAATGAATTATATTTCAATTTTAATAAATTATTTGCATTACGAAATAGAAGTATCAAGTTAGTAGAAATATGACACAAATAACTGTAAGAATAAACAAGACTAATTTCTTGCTGACAAATTTTTTGATTCAAGATTAGAATTAAAGTTCATACCAACAGTTAATTGCCTCTTTCACAGCTTAAAAAAAAATCTGTTACAAATTATTCATAAACTTTTTAGCCTATATATCTTAGGCGAACGCATATTATATGGATATATGATGAACAAATTCTCACTATTTTCTATATTTTATTCATTGAACAGTTGAGTTTTATTCCATTTGAAAGGTTCATAAACTTTATAGTCAATACCCGTTATATTTAGCATTAAATAAAAGCTTTTTCTCTGGCCTTAGTAAATATATGCCAGTGTCTCGGATTCAGAACCAATATACAAGGTTTGTAAATTTCTAGGAAGGACAAGGATAGTGATTAACTACTAAGATATTTTACCTTAGTGATAAATGGACACTGTAAAATGCTCCCATGCACATAAATCGAGCGGATTGTGACCAAGAAAATTGTCTTACTACTAGATAAGTTGAATGAAAATATTCAGGTAAACAAGATATTTTAACTTCCATATTGTATTGTAGAGATGAGGATTGTTAATTGTCTTGGGATACGATAGATAGGCTTCCTTTAAAAAAAATGTAATAACTTAATCTGGTAGGAAATACTTTTTTTTTTTCATTAATTATTTTTCACGGGAAATCATTATTATTATTATTATTATTATTATTTTTATTATTATTATTATTATTATTATTATTATTATTATTATCTGGTAAAACTAGGTATATTTTTCCTACTCATAAAAGAAGTAACTGTTTTTTACATTTATTATTTTTCAAAGTAGATTATTATTATTATTATTATTATTATTATTATTATTGTTGTTGTTGTTGTTGTTGTTGTTGTTGTTGTTGTTGTTGTTGTTGTTATTATTATTATTTTCATTATTATTATTATTATTTTCATTATTATTATTATTTATTGTTATTATTATTGTTTTTATTTGTTATTTGTTATTTATTATTTATTATTAATCATTATTTATTATTATTATTAGCTAAACTACAACCCTAGTTGGAAAGGCAGGATGGTATAAGTCTAAGGGCTCCAACAGGAAAAATAATTGCTCAGTGAAGAAAGGAAATAAGGAAACAGAAGTGTGGCACCCTCAACCAAGACAGTGAAAGACCATGATACAAAGGCCATGACATTAAACAAAACTAAAGAACGATTGTTTGAATTTGAAGAGTTATTTACCCCAGCTAAAATTTCTTTTAAATCCCTACCACGTGGAAAGTAGCTGCTGAACAATTACAGTGCATTAGTTAACCCATTGAGTGAAGAAGAATTTTTCGGTTATGTTAGTGTTGTCAGGTATATGAAGAAAGGGGAATATGTTAAGAACAGGCCAGACTATTCGGTCTTTGTATGCAAAGGAAAAATGAGCCGTTACCAGAGAGGGATCCAATGTAGTACTATGTGATCAGAGAATAGCCCCAATAACTTTCTAGCGGTAGTTTCTCAATGGGTGGCTAGTCCTGTGTCCACCCTATCTAGTTCTTGATTTACGAGATCAGCCACAATGATGTGTCCAAACTTACTGTATTAGACCAAACGTATGGTAAGGAGACTCAAGAAATTACATTTACAAGGAATATTTGTTATTATAAAGATGATAAGGTCCATAAATTGAATTTGAACAATTTCAGTAGAGATTTGATCTTTTGAATAACATTGTTCTACACAAAATTTGCAGCCTTTTGTTATTGAACTAGAATTACAACATTAACAACGTTGCTTTTTTGTTGTGTTAGTTCCACTCCAGCCAGGATTGTAGTACTTTGAAAAAATTACTTTCTTTGGATAATTAGAATTCTTAGGCGAGTTAATTAATAGATTTTTTGTTCAGCTGGCATTGTCTTTCAGATTTTCCAGTGGATTTGCGGTGGTATTCCTCATGGAACTAATAGACATGATGTTCTCATCGTGAAGAAAAACAATATATATATCCGCAGATTTTTAGTTCCTGGTTATGTTAGTGCTTAGTTTATTGCTCTTAATTTGCGCTCTTCACCTTTCTTACAGTAACTATTGTATGGCCAGACCCTTAATGCCTCCAAATGGAGATCATAATTCAACCACATATTGCTCCGAAAATAAAGGCATATAATTGATCACAGAAGAAAACCCAATTTTATCGCCGTAAACAATAGGACACTTTCGGCGTCACAGACATTTCAAGAAAATCAAACGTAATCATCTGCTATAAGCAGTGAATGTCCCAAGGGCTCAATCCAGCCGGCCGGAGAAACTAATGGACGGAAATAGAAGATAGGACCTGCGGAGGAGGCAGTCTAATTATTGATTTGATATAGTGGCCATTTAGGGGTGGAGCAATCATAGGTAATGATTGGATCGCTGATTGCTCTGACCACCTGTGAAGCGGACACTTATATAATAAAGTACGTGAGAAAAAACAAAGGAACTCCTAAATAGATGTGAGGGAAGGAGGGGGTAGGATTTGTCACCTTTAGAGAGATTTTCATGGGAGAGAAAGATATATCAGTGCCAGGCGTTTACATGGTGATTTGAACACTCCTTCAGACTCGCACTCTTAAAGAAGTGGGGCCTTGTCACTAAGTAAAGTTTGTGTGTGACAGAATTCATTTAGAACTGAGATATGACGAAAATAATTGAGTTTTATGAGTGAAGCAAGAAATCTCTTCCAAACATGTCAAGTATCACTGGCCATGAAAGTCTTTTTAGGAATGATACAAATTGCTTTAGGGTTCTTTACTCGGGTTGTTTAGTGTTCCTTCGCTCATGTCTTTCAACAAAGACAAACAAATCTTTGACCTCAAAGGGTGGTTGGATTTACTATTTAAAGATCTTAGTAAAGGTTATTCTTTTCCATTATTATAAAAAAATAGATATATAATATTATGGGATTATCAGGTTTGGGATATAAAGTTTCTGTGACTATATCGGGGCAATTTACAAAACAACAATTGAAAATAAATTTGATAATTTTTTTTAGTCGCTGTTTATGTAAGGAAACGGCTTATTAATTTATATTTATACTATTGTACCCATGCAAATGATTGTCGAGACCGCATACGTATATTTAGGAAATGAGTCCATTACCCTTAGACAATCACTGTCATACACAGAAAAAAAAGGAATCGTTGGATGCACATGTTATTGTATATAGCAGGTGGAGAATGTATGTTTGTGTTCACTGTTTGTTTTCTTGTCCATGCAAATGTACATAATATATTTCATTCTAAATATTTTTTTATGTTCGTACATTCGTGAAATAATAAAAGAAATGCAATCAATAAAGTTGCTGTAAAAATACGGCAGAGAAATGAATGAACCTTGAACTATAGAGTTTTGTATGTGGTGTTAAATATTCGAGTTCAGTATTGGAACAACGAATTAGGCATAGTGGTTTGTTCATTGATGAAGATTAGAATTTTGATGAGAGATGTACAAAGGTATATGTGTATTTAAACACTTTACAATTTTGTTTCGTGTTGTCTGTGTCGGGAGGGTAATATGTGGCAGGTGATTTTCTTCAATATTTTATTCTAACAAAATCATCAAGAAACCTCTCAAGCTTTACAGTTGAATAAGATACTGAATTTAGAGTCACAAAGAATCCTATAGAACGAGAATTGAGCATCATGTTAAAAACCTAATCAAACTAATTTCTATTATTTCATAGTAAACATTCTAATTTTTATAATGAACTAACTTTATCGAAAACACAATAGCGAATTTCTAGCGAGTATTAGAAGTTAATAAGGCCATGAATAGGATGGTCTCCAAAAATCTACAATATGCTATTCCAATAATTGTTTCTTTCTTTTTCAGGTTCGAATTTTCGTTGTCTGGCCTGTGATGCTTCCCTTTAGGATGAGATCATTTTGCTCAAAACGAGAGGAGATGAAATATGGGATATAACGCCGTAAATAATTGAAAAAGGTATTTATTTAGATTTATGTCGTGAGGTATTTGTTGCAGGTTTGCATTTAATGATATTAAATCTACACCAGCTGTATTTTCCCATTCTTTTTCCCCATTGATTGTATTCAGGAATAGCTCTCTCTCTCTCTCTCTCTCTCTCTCTCTCTCTCTCTCTCTCTCTCTCTCTCTCTCTCTCTCTCTCTCTCTCTCTCTCTCTCTCTCGCTCCTATATATACAGTATATATACGTATATATACTGTATTGGTTTATATATATAAATATTATATATATATATATATATATATATATATATATATATATATATTATATATA
>NC_090747.1:85174664-85189664 GCF_036898095.1 Palaemon carinicauda
CCACTTATTTCCCAGTTTGCAAGTGCGTTGGCAAAAGATATCCTGTTGCCTGATTCTCTGTTGGTATCTTTTGTTCCATTTTATGTTTGGTGCCAGAATCTTTCTGCCTATTGTACCAACCGTGTTTCACACAATTGTACATAATTCCTTTTGTATATATTATGCTTGTATCTTCGCTCTTCCCTCGCACTAAAACGAACATGAAAATTCATGTCTGGTTTTTCCTCTGTAATATTGTCTGTCTTGTGAACTTGTTATGTCCTGTTGCCTTGAGGTTTTGTATATAAGGAGAATGTTCTACAATAATATAACTCAGTCGTTTCCAACCTGCCTTTGAGTTCACAGCCTTACTCGGCGCCGTCACACTATCAACCCTATGTTAAATGTACCTGATATCTAAGTCTCTTGTTTTTCTCTTTATCTGATCACTACCGTATGCAGCATTATAGGGTATGTTTGATGCCTGAATAATTTTGTTCTACTTTTTCCCTGATCACGAACATAATACCCAGGCCCATTTTCCAATTTTGCTTATTTGTGACCACTTCCTCAACATTCAGAGTTCCTTTTTCATTCTCAAATTTTTTATTAACTCCCACCAGCTAGTGTTTATGATGTGATATGATTCTCTTTTCATCCTTTTAGTGTATCCGATTGCCCAAATTTATCACCTGTGTCTGGTAACGGCTTATTTTTCTTGTTCAATTTTACTCCTATCAATAACCCTTTCCTAGTTAATCTTGGTAGTGTTGTTTCCTCTTCCACCCACATCTAATATGTTTGAGATACATCAGTGTCCTGCTGAAAACTGTTGTAGGCTGTTATTGAGGTGTAGCAAAATATGAAGAAATAAGAAATTCCGTAGGTTTGCTATTGCATGTAATCAGTTTCTTGATGGTTTAAATCAAGCCTTAAACACTCTACTGTCCTTCAATTGTATTCATAAGTGAGTTGAATAGCAAAATTCAGACAAGTATTTGTACATAAATCTAGGTACCGTTGGAAAGTATATAAAATCATCATACGTAAGATATAGTTCTTTATGCTGGATATCTCTTGTTGTCGGTGTCAGTAGAAAGAGGAATGTAGTCTTTAGAACAAACAGAAGTACGTTTGTAATTCATTGTTTTCATATTGTCCGTTTTGCCCCAAATTATCTTTCTAGAGGGTTGATAAATCTTTTTCCCCTGTATTTTTTTATACTGAAGATTTTCTTTAGGTAATTGTGCATATTTAGTTTTTACATGATTGTCGCAATTATTACCTTATTTCTTCTCATATCCTACTATATTGTTATATTCCGCCAGCTTTATTATTATTTTCATTTCATCTATATCTTCTCTTTGTGATCACATTTTTATCGTCTCTTCCTTTCAAGTCATATTTTCCTATTTCCCTGCTCCCCTGCAGAATCCTCATTATTGCTCATCACAGTTCTTCCTATTTCTCCCCATCCATTCATTCTTCCTTATTTTTATTTCCTACTGGTTTTAATAGTCCGTAATTCATCTCTTCCTGCAACTCTTGCAAATGATAACATTCTCATTCTTTTTATTCCTCCTTTTATTATAACCTTCAGATTTCTTTCAAGGTCTTTCGTTCTCAGTTCTACATTGGATGTCTTCGAATTCATTTTCTCTTCCCTTGCATTTATGATTACTTAATTTTATATTGTATTTTTATTTTCTTTAATTCCACCTCCTTCCATTATAAACGCTTCGCTTCTCTATCTACCCATCCATTTGGGGTCCGTATCTGGCGTTATTATCGCACTACAAACGGAGGAAGAAATAAAAGAGTAATGAGGAAATGGGTTACACGCTGGGTCGGTTATGCCCCTCCGTCTTAATCATCTGTTGTAATTGATTTCAATATATCTATCGCGGGTGACGTCTTTTAACTTTACCTCCCGGGTGGTTTTGGAGAGACTTTATAGAAAGTGTAGAGAATGGCTTCTCTCTCTCTCTCTCTCTCTCTCTCTCTCTCTCTCTCTCTCTCTCTCTCTCTCTCTCTCTCTCTCTCTCTCTCTCTCTCTCTTTCTCTTTCTCTCTCTCTCTCTCTCTCTCTCTCTCTCTCTCTCTCTCTCTCTCTAAAAGAAAATAATAATAATAAAAGATAAAATTCACGTTATTTTGAAATGTATAATTGAATGCATCGTCCAAAAATAGACTTGAAATATATATATATATATATATTGAATTTTTACAAGCGTGAAAACACTCATTCACTTTTTTTCCAGCTATTGGTTAAAATGTATTTTCTCATATTCGATCACTACGGGACGCTGTTTCCTCATCTTTCTGGAATAATTTGCACTTTTTTCTTACTACCTCTTTAGTGATTGCCCTAAAGCTTTTGATTACTTTTTTACTCTTCGAAATTTCAGGGTCAGATTTTGCCTCTCGTCGGAATGTTATATCCTTTTCGGTTACCTTAATCATGGTGTGTCCCTTTCACATATATCAAGAATCGCGCTGGTAATACAAGCGATCATTTTCACAATTTCGATGTAGGATTCATGAATTCCTTCATATCTTTCAGAGGTACATTACGAAGAATTGGTATGATTGTCCTTAGGATTGGTAGGAGTCTTCTTCTTCTTCTTCTTCTTCTTCTTCTTCTTCTTCTTCTTCTTCTTCTTCTTCTTCTTCTTCCTCTTATTATTATTATTATTACTAGTGTGAGCAGCCCGTCAAAAAATGACCGGCCGTCAAAGAATGACTGCTAAAAATTTTGATAGGTATGCACACGGGCACAGAAATCCACCCTTCCCACACTTCTCCCTTTCCTAACTACCACATGGCAGTTTGGGCAATTTGTAGGAGATCGTACTATCCAAATGGACGCCACTCAGCGTGATAGGATATATATATATATATATATATATGTGTGTGTGTGTGTGTGTGTATACTATATATATTTATATTATAGCCAGATAAGATAGGATATATATATATATATATATATATATATATATATATATATGTGTGTGTGTGTGTGTGCGTATACTATATATATTTATATTATAGCCAGATACTTGCTCTTGTGGGAGATTATTATCAATAGTAGTAGTAGTAGTAGTAGTAATAGTAGTAGTAGTAGTAGTAGTAGTAGTAGTAGTCTTTTTGTTTACAGATATTTCAAAGACCACATTGTGTACACGCTTTGGTAAAAGTGGTCTTTGTGACTAAAGAAGGCGATATGAAACGTTTTGTTGGGGGGAACTGCTGTGAGGGTTATGAGTCGGGTATTGTGAGGTTTTATGAGTTCGTTGATGGCACTGCGAGATCGTGTGAAGCTGGCATTGTAGGTATTGATACACTGGCTACGGGTAGAATGTGTCCGGTTACTCTTGTGAGATTTAATGAGCTGTTTATTGTGACTCTTTTTATGGGGCTTTAACGAACATTGGTGGGGACTTATTGTAATGCTTGGAGTGTTTACTCACGTGGCTGGTATGGATTAATAATGAAAGCTTTTTAACTGGCAAATCGCTCTCTCCTTTTAGGTTTTAGAATTTGGAAGATTGTTCGCGAGAAAAAACAATGTTTCTTTGAATGGCTTGGAGTTGTTTGTATAGGCATGTATACAATGTTTTAATGTTTTAAGAATTACAGGAGTTTCCTTTTGTGATGAGGCGTGCATGTCAATGTATATATTTTAAAATTTGTAATACGCTTTTTCACTTTCAGTTAATTTGTGGGATCAGATATTTGGAAGTTATTTTGGTCAAATATTTTTCATTTATTTATTCTTTGAAAAAGAAAACGCTTTTTCACTTTCAGTTAATTTGTGGGATCAAATATTTGGAAGTTATTTTGGTCAAAAATTTTTCATATATTTATTCTTTAAGAAAATAATACCAAATAACATTCGAACTAATACATTTCCAATATTTTCAAGGAGATAGGAGAAGATTTTACATTTCCATGAAAAGCCGTAAGTAGGTATAATAACGCGTTGATGGCCCGTATTAACCTCTTCCTTCCAAGTTCCTGACCTTAAAATCGGTTTAGTATCCACAGCTTGAGGTGCCGCGAAGGAGTTTAGAGGGAGTTGGGGTGATAGGGGGTGTATGGGGTTGAAGGTGGGACGACCAAAAGGTTGTAATAGCCCAATGATCACATAAAGGCGTTAGGGAGATAAATCCCCCGCCGCAGCAGGGTGCCCCATCCTTATCACTACCCTTTCGTCCTCTCATCCCCTTCCTCTTCCCCTCCTCTTCCCCTCCCCTTCCTCTTCCCTTTCATCATTAGGATGAAATTAGGAAATGAGACGATTTAGAAAAAAAGATTGATAAAGAAAAAATGCCAAAGTAAGGGGGAGGTGAAACTTTCATGATTTGGAGGTAAAAAGAAAGGAATGGATTACTTGACACGAAAAACTTTACGAACGATAATATTACGTGTTTTTGTTTTGTATTACTTTGAGTAGAAGGAAATTAAGAGGTCGATGGGAGGCGCAAAGAGAGTAGAGACAAGAATTTTAAGTACGGAGGATTAAAGGCAAGCAAGAAAAGTCAGGCATGCGAAGCATTATTGAAAAGCGGGGTTTGAGGAAGGTAGCTAAAAAGCATGATTGTGCAGAATTTTATCCTTAGAAACACTCGCATTGCAGAAATTGAGGGAGAGATTTGTCATGGCAATTTAGTCATTTGCATGGTCATAAATTAGTGTGGAAACATTTCAAAAGAGAATGATGATGAATGGAATTCAGTAAATTTCGAAAATCTTGATTTAAATCAACGTATTTGGATAATTAAAGAATGTTTGAAGGTGTTCAGATAGGAAAATCAAGTATAATAAAGTACTCGATTAGAAAATAACTTCTTTTCTGCATTCTGCCCCTTATATCTTTAATAACAACGAACATATCCCATCATAATTTGACATAAAGTTAATTCCCATTGTTGTTTCTGTAAGAATTGGTATAGAAATGAAGGTGAATTTACAGTTTGTATCAAGTTTAATTGAGACAGTAGTTGCTTCATTTTATGAAAATATATGAAATTTTTACAGCTTGTCTTTGATTTTTTATTCATTGTGTTCCGAGGTATACATTTATACAAAGAAAGAAAGTCGTGTCGAGATGAAACTAACATAGTTCATTCTTTCCTTTTCATCCTTGATCAGTTCCAGATGATTGCGTTTCTTGTTTTTTCTTTTTTCATTTTTTATTGTTCTCTTTCTGTTCAAGGGAGATCATATCCTTCCTGGTCAGTGGTTAAGAGATCCCCGAGGAACGACGGTGTTTGATTGAAATGGTCGATTCTGGCATGATATGAATGAAGGTTTATAAGAAACGTCGACAAACCGTTGGCCATAGTAACTGGTGTAACGGATATGTCAACGTCACGGCCTTTTTCCTCAGGCCAGCACTAATATATCTGGCCCATAACCATCTCTCTCTCTCTCTCTCTCTCTCTCTCTCTCTCTCTCTCTCCTCTCTCTCTCTCTCTCTCTCTCTCTCTCCCCTGACATCAGCTTGTATTATTTCAAAGTTCGTTCATAGTGTTTGTGATCTGTATTGAACAGCAAATTAAGATTGCTTGTGATTATAACAATAAATTCATATATATATATATATATCTAATATATATATATATATATATATATATATATATATATATATATATATAATATATATTATAATATATATATATATATATATATATATATATATATATATATATATATATATATATAATCAAGCTGAAGTGATCATGCTCTTTCTCTCTATTGGTAAACTTTACGTCACAAATGATAAAATAAATATTTTATGGATAATCAACATTATTCCTGCTCGTTATTCTAGTAGAGACTCTTGTATAACAAATAGGAAAGTATCGATGGACTTAAAAAGTGCTTCCCTCTCGTATATTATACTAATATATTGTTTATTGCTGCTGAAGCAGAGATAAATCAAACGGTCCTCTAAAAAGAAAGACATAAAGAAAGAACGTAATAGAGAGTCGATATGTTTCTTGAAACCAGTAAACTATACTAGATCAATAGGCAATTTTTTATCCCTAGTATTTCAGACAATATGCTGGTGCTCCTTGCTTAGAGATAATTAGAAAATGGAAACTTTCCAAAAAGTTTCCCAGACTGTCGGTGATATTCACGAAAAGATTGGAACACCTTATACATTAATTTTTTATTTTGGAATTCACGAGACATTGCATAAGGAAGCTCGATATTTTTATTAGCTAAAAGAAGTATCCTATCATTTCCTTTGTTTTTAAAGCACCTCAGCTTGCGGTGGGGGCACTAATTCGAGCTCATACACGCACACTGAAACATTTTTGACTTCAAAAAGCGTTAGTTATGTTTTAAATACTCTCTCTTTATTATGAAATTATTATATATCTTTAGCGATGCTCGTCGCAGTCAAACGTCAACTTGATTGTTGTGATAGAATTCTGATCTTCTGAGTTTATGATAAAAATCGATGAATATGAAAGTGTATAAATGACCCATATTACACACACCTTACTCCCGTAATTGCGTGGAGTTGGAAGGTAGGGAGGGAGGGGAGTAAGTCAGGTGGGAGGACATAGTAGAAGTGATATGAAGTAAGAAGACATAGCAGACACCTCTACTCGTGTGATGGCATAATTGCAGCATATTCGTAAATTGTCATCTAATGATACATTTTATGCGAATCGTAAATCACTCTGGCATTTGCGAGCAGGATGAATAAACTCGACTTAATTTTTTATTTTTTTTCCTCGGCAATCGTGCATACTCTGCTTTAACTAGGCATTGATTTATGCGAATGATGATGATACGCAACGATTACTCACCACTAAAACACCCAGGACTTCCTGGTTGGCTAAATTAGGAAGAGCTAAGGTATATTGCAGAGCAACAGTTTGCTTAAGAAACATACATAAGGAATATATCTCTACTATCTTTATAGGGCCTAAGTAATTTTGGGTCTCTCTCTCTCTCTCTCTCTCTCTCTCTCTCTCTCTCTCTCTCTCTCTCTCTCTCTCTCTCTCTCTCTCTCTCTCTTAATAATTAGAGACTAAGGTGCAAAAGGAATTTATATTAAAAGGCCCTACCAAAGTACTGCATTATTATTTTCCATTTCTTTCTTTTGCTTTTAGTTTATGTGATAACACGAAGACGTAAAAGATTCTTTACGTTCATAACCATTTATGCTTCCTTTTATTCAACTCCACTCTAGTGCCAATGTCAATTCTTGCTGGAGGTTATACTTTGGCACAATATTCTATTTAATTTTTCTTTTTCTAATTTTGTTAAAGTTTTTATAGTTAATATAGGATATATTTATTTTAATGTTGTTACTGTTATTAAAATATTTCATTTTTTCTAGTTTCGTTTCCTCACTGGGGTATATTCCCTGTTGGGGCCCCTGGGCTTATAGTATCCTGTTTTTCCAACTAGGTTGTAGCTTAGCAATTAATAATAATAATAATAATAATAATAATAATAATAATAATAATAATGATAATAATAGTAGTAATAAGGAAGCCTTTTCCAATTGGCCATTTATCAAATGTCTTAGGAAGGTTTTAGTCAAGATTATTTTATTATTAACTTTTGATATCAGATGATTTATAATCGGAGAAAGATTCAAATCTTTTAAATTTACTCACACAGAATATAACTTAGATAATAGCCTTGGAGGGGAGTATGGTAAAAATAAGATCTTGACCAACGGCGTTAAAGCTAATTCATCTTTCGAGGTAATTTGTATTACATAAAATAAGCTCAGGCGCCTGTTAAAGTTTAAAGTTGGGAAATACTGTAAATGCAAGTTTTCATTCAATTTATTAAGAGTTATGACAGGGTTATACCTTTGCATGGTTCTAATTTTCTAATTATTTGCTTTTGGTATTTAACGGTATTTTATCGTGATTATTTAGTACAGCTAATTAGATGATACGTTGTTCGGTACCAGAGAAACATGCTTTTTCTCCTTATTTTTCTTTTTTTTTCTATATACGAAATGTAATTATATGCTGCATATAATTACGTAAAATAAGTAATTTAAACGATTATTGTCCTCACTAAATGAAAGGTAATATGATATTTTATTGGTTCTTTACGACTCAATGGATCTTTCTTGTGTCATCTATGTTCCCCGTGATCTAATTTTAGAAGTAGGTTTATATTATTAAGAAAATAGATTAAGAGTTTTCTCAAAACTCCTTTCATTTTTTCATTGTCTAAGAAATAATGTATCCTATTTTCTTTGGTACGAAATATTTTCGTTATTTTCCAGATCTCAAAAGTATAATTTCAATAAGTAATTTCAGACAATAAATCTCCTTGCTTGTTGACTTTCTTAACAATGATAGAGTCGATAAGTAGAAAAGTAACGAATTATGTCGATGTTTATCATTATTGCGGATCAGTCTTCATTATTTATCGTTTATGAAATCACATTTCGTATCTATCTCTATTTCCAAATAATTTTCAAGTTCATTGATCTTTAAGTTACGAGTAGTGTTCAATTTCAAAATTATTTTTTTTTGTCTAAATGGATTTTTTTAAGCGTCAAATACACAATTGCTAATGCTGGCCTCTCGTTTATCCGTGTCGGCTTCTAATACGCAAGCTTTTAGCCTGCATAATGTGGCACTTACATGTGTATTAAAACGAGAGATCTTCTTTATGTACACATACACTCACACACACACTATATATATATATATATATATATATATATATATATATATATATATATATATATATATATATATAGTGTGTGTGTGTCTGTGTCTGTGTCTGTGTATGCATATATGTGCATATATATAAACCTGTGATTAAAAAATAACTACATTTACTATCGCACACGCATATACGATTCCTCTTAGGATTTGCACTCCTGACTCCTGATGCAAACACGTATTTTAGCGACAGGCAGCAATGTTATTCATACATCACGTTCTGCAGGGGGGAGAGGGGGTTGGTGGGGGGGGGGGGGGGGAAGCCGTGGAAGGTTTTTATACACGAATTCTGTCAATTAAAAGAAATTTACTGGTAACAGCTAAGTAATAGCATTTGTGGCTGTAGCTTTTTTTCAAGCTCTTACATTGTAGAATTTTCACACAGGTGTTGTTGGCTGGCTCAAGCGCTCGCTGGCCAGGCCGCGTCACCTCTGAAAAACGACTGAGAGTAAAGATGCTGACATAAATGTATCTAACGCTAGTTTGTTTATTCATGTAGTTTTGCATTGATAACAGCAAAGGAAAGTCTGGCTAAATGTTTGCGACATGAGGATGAATGAAATTAGGTGGCATCCCAGGCGTAAAACTGAGGTTTGTTTATATTTGCAGTTTATATATATATATATATATATATATATATATATATATATATATATATATATATATATATATATATATATATATATATATACATATACATATATATATATATATAAATATGTATATATATATATATATATATATATATACATACACTATATCAATATATATATATATATATATATATATATATATATATATATATATATATATATACATACACTATATCAATTAATTCGAATTTATCGTTTAAACTTTTCTCTACAATCAGTATGATATCAAGTTCTAATTAGTACTCCTGTCTCTATAAATGTTGATAAAAAGATTGCCTTGAAGTAAATTTGTAGTAGGAAAGAATGCGAAAATTAGCTTCATGGATGTATTTTCGGCGAAAGAGAATGATGATATTGGTTGAGAGAGAGAGAGAGAGAGAGAGAGAGAGAGAGAGAGAGAGAGAGAGAGAGAGAGAGAGAGATTTCCGAAATCAAAACAGAATTGAAATAAATTAAACCACTCCATTGGCTCACGTGCGCGCAGTAGCAGAAGCTCTTTGGCTTCGAGCGCGCGCACCATTTCACTCAAAAAACACCCAAAGAATCGCCATGTAGTTGTCTATGGCACTTTTGTTGATGTAACTTACTGCATGAAGTTGAATTGTTATACGTATTTTCATGCTTGCACAAGTGCTTGCGTACATTTTTCACTTGTCTCTGCTTTACTCTGATAGTCCCTGACGTGTATGCACATTTTAATGGCCGTGTGCGTCTATTTTCGCTCGTTTTGTGGATGTGGCCGCTTGTGCGTTGGAGTTACTGGTTATTCTCTTGATATGTGCAAACCGTGGGTCCACAGTAATACTTGTCACTTTATGTTTTGCGTATTGCAAATCTAAATATGAATATTAAAGGACATTTTTAGCAATTCTATTTTGTTGCAATTCAGTGTGGACAGAAGTGACTATTATTCCTATACATATTTATTACTTTGCAACAATTGTTAATGCCAGGTGATTTTTTTTTCTTTTTTTTCTTTTTTTTTGCCGAGTGATTTTATAACTATACGTTTCCTATTATTATTATTATTATTATTATTATTATTATTATTATTATTATTATTATTATTATTATTATTATTATTATTTGTAAAAATAAGTTATGACTTCAATTGCCTGGATTTTTTTTTCAATTGCTGTTCTTAATAACTGTTAATCGTAAAACGGCATAATTTAATTGAACTAGTTTCATTATTGTTATTCATCTGTGTTGCGTTCTAATCCTTAATTACTTCATATCCTGAATTTATAAGTGCCATTCTCGTAACTCTGCAACAAGCGGGTCTTTCGTTCAACTTTTTCCATCTGCAACGTTCTGCAACCTTTGATGCAATTAATTACAATCATATGTTTCTTCGGCAAATGAATTCTCAAAAGTGCAATTTCAGAAAGCTTCAAACAAATCCTCGGGATTAGAGCCCGAGGAATAACTACGGATGGCAGGGATGGTCTGACCTCCTGCATTAACTTAGTGAGGATGTCGACTCTAAAGGGTAACGTGCCTTAACCTCTTCTTGGCCCATTAAACAGAAAATTCCCTCATATCATCAAACTGGGGCTTCCAACAGACAAAATAATTGTTCTTGGTTCCTTCGGGCTCGTATTTCAGCGCTGACACATTTTATTGCTCAATGATTAGGCAATGAGGACGCACTCAACTGCAGCTAAATCATACTGGAGCGGTCGTTATGCTTTCGGTCCTCATGAGGCAGCGGATGCGCCCCCAACAACCACCCATAGGAACCATGCCGCGGTGGTCGAAACTCCCATTGGAAGACCCCACTCCCTCGGACTCTGGGACCGCTCCGCTTCTTGGTCTGTTTTGGCGCGCTTCCAAAAGCCTCTCGATTCTTCTTCATCATCGCTAAGGTTCCTTGACATAGGACTTACTGATTACGCCGTGTGTCCTCATTTGAACTGGATATTTAATGGAGTAATATGGTATATGCTGATTATTTCTGCGTGAATTATGGGACTCACAAACCCGCGATGTGGTAGCGGTTTATCAGGCGCTCAGTAGTTACGCGACGATTTTCCTTTTGCATTTGTCACTGGCGGAGGATTTGTCAAAATATTTCAAAATTAAGAAAGGATGACGAACTGCCTTATGCCGGAGTTCTTCATTATCCTTTTGGGAGCGGATGCTGTTTGTTTTGGTTCCAGGCATCGCTCAAGATCATGGCAATGCTCATGATCCGAAGTGCTGGGAAATAATTTTAACTCCGAGAGAATGTAAAAAAAAAAAACGCCCCTCTTTCCAAGAGAATAATAGAAAGAAGAAAAAAAGAAATAGTCCAGTCATAAACCAGCATTCTCCCCTAAGCATGTTAGATATACATATTTGCATTACAATCGCAGTGAGACAACAGCGTCAGAGGTATTACGATAGTCATGACTGTCAGGTGGAAATTGCACATAATTGGCATCATAATTATAGTCGTATTCACTGATAATGGAATATCTGGAATGTCCCTCCCTTTTACACAAGAGCTTCTATTCTCGGGCAATTTTTAAATCAAAATCATGCAGAAGGTCTCTTTGTTCGATGTAAATATTCCGTTATTGAGTAAACGGTGTCGGAATTATTCAGAAGGATTTTCATAAAAGGATTGTTATGAAGTAAATGGAAGTCATCCTCACATTCTGGTTATAGTTTGATATGTGTTTGTGCGAGAGAGAGAGAGAGAGAGAGAGAGAGAGAGAGAGAGAGAGAGAGAGAGAGAGAGAGAGAGAGAGAGAGAGAGAGAGAGAGAGAGAGAGAGAGATTGATTGCATTCCTAACACTGTTATTATGTTGTCTTATTTAGATTTCACCTAGAGGAAAGGGCAGTTTGAGTCTCCCCGAGGGGAATTTGAAGCTAAAGGTAAATAGGAGTTGATTATTACTACTTTGCAGAGTTGGTGGGTCAGTGAGCCAGTGTATTAGTTGTTTCCTTCTTTGGTTTTCTTAGCGCACTCATTTAGAATTTATTGCCGTAAGATTTATTGTGTAGGTGAAGGAATGACTTGCTAAAACCACTTATGTATGACAAAGATTACAATGTATTAAGTGGTAGTTCTGTCATGAGTTAACGTACAATACTTGATTCTTGACATAAGCGCGCTCGCCCTTTGTTAATAAGTTTAATCTACTTTAGTTTGTGGATTTTTTAATATTTTTATTGCCTTGATTATTTTAAGTTGTATCCTTATACAACGCAGGGTTGTGATGACCTATTGTAAACGTCCCTGTGTGGCTGTCAGCCAGACTGGGGTTAAGTCCCAATCAAGCTCGATATTTACCTGTAGTGTCTGCATTCTCACCGTCCTTGTGACCTTAGGATGGCGGGTTTAGGGGAGCCTGTAGGTCTACCTGCTGAGTCATCAAAAGCCATTGCCTGGCCCTCCCTGGTTAACTTGGGTGGAGAGGGGGATTGGGCCTTTATCATTTGCATATATGATCAGTCTTTAGGCCATTGCCACTGTCCCTTGCCTTTGACATTAATGATCGGCCTTTAAACCTTATGGCACCTCGAATCAATATTTGATTTTGAATATATAATTCTAGATCTTTGGCTTTGAAAACTTTTAACCCATTTCCAGCTATGTAATTTGAAAATTAATTGTTTTATTCATTCACATAATCTTATCATTAGTCTTAAACAGTTACCGCAATTCAACTCTGCTTGTTATAATCTCTGTTCAGTTTTTCAGTTCCGTAAGTAATTAGTTTGCTTCATTCATTTATTGCAGGCTCTTGATATTTTAACATCGATTTTTACTAATTATTAGTTACATATCTATAGCTTGTACTATTATTTTAATTTTAATTAGCCTGACGGCATTTTAAAAACTATTGAATTCCAAATCCCAATATTTAGAAGTAGAAGGAAACAAGAATTTAATAAAAAAAAATGTAAGACTTTATGAAAAGTATCGCGGAGATTTTATCTATTATTACTTCATCAGGCTCATTTGCAGTTATGAAAGAGTTTATTCTATTAAATTAGAAATGCTAATGGTTTGAAGGCTGTATTAAATGTTGCTGTTTACTGATGGTATGGAATTTGAAGTCGAAATTATGTGAATTCAGATTATTAGACGCTCTATCTTCTCTTGTATCTTCCCTTTTTTATTCTTGTTCCTTGCCTCCCTTCCCCCACTCCCCCATGCCCCATCCCTCCCAATACCACCATCGCAATATCAAATAAAGGGGCACTGAGCACAGCGCAGACCTCCTCCGCGGCAGCTTTTTTCTCGACCTTTTGATTGACCATGACCTTAACCTTTGACCTTAACATGTAATAATTGGCGTGGATTTCATACACTCTAATATGAACCAAGTTTGAAGTCTCTGTGACAACGATGTCCAAACTTATGACTGATTACGTGAATTAGGCATTTTTCTTGACCGTGACCTTGACCTTTAACCCTTACCTTGACCTTCCAAAATGTATTCATTTCTAGATTTTTACATAACAGTTAATCCCTGCAAGTTTCCTTACGAATAAAATTGTGTTGGGGAAGCAGTTCACAAACAAACACACACAGACTGAGGTGAAATATTTCTAGATTTTTACATAACAGTTAATCCCTGCAAGTTTCATTACGAATAAAATTGTGGTGAGGAAGTTGTTCACAAACAAACAAACACACACTCACAAACACACAGAGGTGAAATATAACCTCCTAACTTCGTTGGCGGAGGTACTAAGCTCCGTTGATTTTAGAACTTCGAATTTCAGTTCTTCTCAAAGGTGTATTATCTTAACTGTAACTGCAATTGTTAGTTTTGTACCATATTTTCTTGGTAGTCCTTTAATTTTGTTTTACAAAAAAAATGATGAAGTGGTATCAAAGGCTAAAGTGTTAAGTGCTTTTATATGTCATACATATGCGAAATTGCATAAGAGGTGAGTGATCATCCGTTATTTTCTTGCGGGGAATATTTATTTAAGTAACGGGTAACTTGAACTTTCCTAGCTACAATATTTTATGAAGCCAATTTACTCATCAGGACTAGTTTATTTTTATCTTCTTGCTTATTTTTTTCACCATGGTAATTAAGCAATTAATTGATAGTTAGTGCATATTGGTCATTATTATTCATTTATTTTTCAAGGGAATTATTTTTTATATATGTTAACAAGTAAGAAAAGCATGCATGATTATGAAATACCATCGAGGCTGTAAATTTTATGCAATAGAATTATAAATATTTTCTATTTCTTAATGACCTTTTACATTCATATAAAAAGATGTCTACTATTATTATTACCATTACCATAACTGCTTCTTTTGGCCGTGGAACCCAACTCTTTAAGTAACTGACTCCCAGGGATTCCCACATTCCTTGGTGGGACTCCTTTTCAAATCCTTGTTTTTTTTTTTTTTTTTTTCCTATCCTATTGTTTCATTATGGTAGTTCCTTTATACTTGATAACAAATAGGTGCTATATAGACAAATAATTTGTTAAAATAGGAAATGATAATGTTAAATTAATTGATTTTATTTCCCAGAAAATCATAAGTTTGATGATACAGGATCAGGGTCAAATGTCCACCTATTCACTAGACTCATCAATCCAAGAAAACCGAAGTATTGTCATTTTTTTGGGTGTGATTTTTATTAGTTGTTACAGTGCTATTATTATTACGTGCATTTTAA
>NC_090747.1:85194664-85249664 GCF_036898095.1 Palaemon carinicauda
GTCTTGAAGTTTCCGTTCTTCAGACCTTGATAATCAACTTTGGATTTTCTAATTTTCCCTTTCATACCTTTTTGTGTTGGAGTGCATTGACATCTTTTATTCATTTAGCCCTGTGGAGATCGTGTAAAGAATTTGTTCGTGAAACGTGTAGGTTCCAATAATCAAATATAACAAAACTAGTTGCAGTTTTTTTTTGTAACCTAGCTGGGGTCTCTTGTTGAACCCGAAATATGTTAGCTTTGATTAGCGTTTGTATATATATATATATATATATATATATATATATATATATATATATATATATATATATATATATATATATATATTTATATTTATTTATATACACATATATACATACATATGTGTGTGTGTATATATATATATATATATATATATATATATATATATATATATATATATATATATATATATATATATATATATATATATATATACACACACAACTAGAAAGTTTGTCTTTTCAACCTTTATATAATTCCTAAATCCCATTTTTCAAGGAATTTAGAAAATCTTGCTGTTTGCTGCAACTTAGATCCTTCCATGTACTGGTTTAGGGATTTCTTATCTGTATTTGGTGAAAATGTTTAATGAGCATTATATCAGTGTGTTTCTTCGATTGCCTTTTAGAAAATGCGTTACTGATTTTCATCAGCTGGCTGCTAGACTGGTCGTTTTTCCCCCCCAATTTAACGAAACACTTTTGGCTCCAAACCTTTCCATAAATAACGTAGTTTTGTATCTCTTAAACATTTGTTCTTTTGGTTTGAAATTAAAAATAAGGTCACGAGTAGTTTTTGCTATTCTCAAGTACCGTTGTCAGATTCTTATCTCAGATTCAAGCGTGCGCCGTTGTGAAAGTTTAGACCTCATAATTGCTCTTTGAATGGTGGGTCGTATTTTGTTCAAGAAAGTTAGAGCTGAAATCAGGATAGCCACATCCATTGTTCTGAAGTCATCCTCCAAATGTTTTAGAGTTATGTGATGTACCATTTCTAATATTTTATTTTGTTCACAATTCAAGAAAGAATAAATTTTTAGAATTAAATGCATATGTTCTCCAAAGCGTGAAGTAACTTTAGCGAAATTTTGTAAAAGAAAAAAAAAAAATTAGTTGTAAAATATCTGAGATCAAATTTGGAAAAAGAATCGTTTACGTTACAGTTGCAATTATGGTACAAGTAGGGCCTATACCATAGGTGGGGTTATGCGATGCTCTTTTAGTGTGGTAATTTTTACAGTATATATAAAAATCTAAAATTAAATTTTATAGAATTATGTACTGAAATTCTTTATTGATATCAAGAAGTGCTTTTCGTAAAGCTTTACATTCATGTATGTAGTGGACTTATTTTGGAATACTTTCTTCGTCTATTCTTCTTTTAATTGGTTTCTACTGGGTTCCGTTTTTTATTCTTTTATATTATCACTCGTTTTCCTTACCTAATGATATATAGTGTGTATATATATGTATATATATATATATATATATATATATATATATATATATATATATATATACGTATATATATATACGTATATATATATATATATATATATATATATATATATATATATATATATATATATATATATATATATATATATATATATATATATATATCGTTTTTCATGCTGGTATTGCATTCCTGTATTCCACTGGGATAAATCAATTTTGGTGTCAGAAAATGCTTGCGGATATTCTTACCAATCTCTCTCTCTCTCTCTCTCTCTCTCTCTCTCTCTCTCTCTCTCTCTCTCTCTCTCTCTCTCTCTCTGCTAAAGAATATCAAAGTTAAAGATCTTCAAAGGTATGGAAATTTAAGTTTTCCGTTGCTGGTGAAGGATATTGATTATTTTCTTGTAATTTACACTTCCTGCAGGAAGCAGTAAAAAAGATATATATATATATATATATATATATATATATATATATATATATATATATATATATATATATATATATATATATATATGTGTGTGTGTGTGTGTGTGAGATTATGACTATATCTATGTATATATATTGTGTGTATATATATATATATATATATATATATATATATATATATATATATATATATATATATGTGTGTGTGTGTGTTAGTGTGTATGTGTATCTATGACTATATCTATGTCTGTATATATATATATATATATATATATATATATATATATATATATATATATATATATATATATATATATATATATATATATATATATAAGCTTAGGAAGCAGTGCTTGGATTAGTTAGATTTACGGTTTTGTCATAATCTATTGTAACATCTGCATCACATTGCCTCATTTAAGAAAGTCTTTCCATGCATATTCGTCTTTATTGTTTTCATTTTGTCCGTACCTTATGATAGATGATGAAAAATATATGATTTTTCTATATTTTAGTCTGTACGTGAAACTTGTTACAAAACGTTTAGTTAAGATTTCAGCCATAAAGAATCCAAACTGTTCAATAATGTCAATTTGTTTCAATTACCAACCTCAATTGTTAACTTGCATCGATAAAAACACATTTGTATTGATATAGTGGGATCAAACATATGTGAATAAGGTTCGAATATGAAACGTATATGATTTGACACTTGTCTTCAAAACATGGATAACGTCTAATATCGTATCTCTCTCTCTCTCTCTCTCTCTCTCTCTCTCTCTCTCTCTCTCTCTCCTCTCTCTCTCTCTCTCTCTCTCTCTCTCTCTCTCTCTCTAACAGACGGAAAATTAAAAGTATTATTTTGCAAAATCGTTAAATATCATTAAAGATGAGTAACCGATTTTGGATTTTTTTGTTTCGTAGTTCCGTTGTGTTCCGGATATAGAATATTTTCTATTGAATTACTAACTTCTTGACATGCTTGACAAGAAAATCTTATTCAAATCTTACAGGGATTTGTAGTTATTAAGATATTTACCGAGATATACAGTATATTTTAAGCCCCAATTAACCTATTCGGTCTTTCTTCTCTTGGTTTCTGGGTGTGGCCTAGCCATAGTGATGCGAAATGGAGACTTTAAGTTTTTCAAAAATTAGATAATTTGGCAAATTTTAAAAACCAGAAGTGTTTCATTCTTGTGGTATATCTGGACATTCGATTCTGATTAAAGTAAGGAGATAGGCCCAAGCCAAATATATGTTTTATTCAAGGTTTTCAAAAGTATATGATGCGCTGGTTAGGTTATGACTTTTTGCCCTAAGTTACGTTAGTTTTCTGTTGCACTACCTAAATATCCCAGTTTCTTAGTGTTTTCCTGGGGCACATCTATCTCTTAAAAATACGGAGTTCCCATAGAATTATTCCAAATAATCATAAAAACATCGAAAGCTATATTTTCAACTATGTAGTACATTACTAGCCTATATGGAAATGTAACGCAATGCAGTATTTATGTATACTGGAATATAACCAAAAATATGTATTGTATAAACCCCGTCTTCTTTTTTCTTTATAATTCTATGTCTATCAATAATGCAAGTTATCAAGAGTGAAAAAGTAAACTATAGAAATGAATGTATGTTTTGTTATCTACTGTATGTTTCTCGAAAGAAAGTGGAGGTGTGTCTAAAGAGAAATGAAGGAACATCCCAAAAATGCCATTTTGATTACTGAACAACGTAGGGATTCAAAATCATTTAAAAGTAATTTCATTATGATCATCATATCTAAAATGGTAGCAATATTCTTAATTTTGTATTTCTGATATAAACTGTAGAAAGCGTGTAACATGCATACAGTTATACAGATGTTATCTCTATATAGCATAGAATATTAGCAATGATATGTGTATAAATTTTATAGTATATCAACTAGATATATTCTAGAGAGAGGCTCTTTAGCTATGGTAAGCAGCTCCACTAGGAGAAGGACACTCCAAAATCAAACCATTGTTTTCTAGTCTTGGGTAGTGCCATAGCCTCTGTACCATGGTCTTCCACTGTCTTGGGTTAGAGTTCTCTTGCTTGAGGGTACACTCGGGCACGCTGTTCTATCTAGTTTCTCTTCCTCTGGTTTTGTTAAAGCTTTTATAGTTTATATAGGAGATATTTATTTCAATGTTTTTACTTTTCTTAAAATATTTTAATTTTCCTTGTTTCCTTTCCTCACTAGGTTATTTTCCCTATTTGGGGTCCCTGGGCTTATAGCATCCTGCTTTTCCAACTAGGGTTGTAGCTTAGCATTTAATGATGATAATAAAGAGGCGGCCTGGAAGGAGGAAGGGAGGGCAGTTTACCGATCCCTTTCTTTGTAACGCGACGATTCTTTTTTTTTTTTTTTTTTTTCATTTTTTCTTCATGATATCAATTGCCATCTACTTACACATTGCAGTGTCATCTCATCGCTCATTGAGCCGAGTAACCTTATAACTATGACTTCCCGACGGTAGCTTTTAATTTTGCCTCGAGACCTGTCAAGTCATCGTTATTGTCTTCGTCAGCGCACGGCAGTAGGTTGCCAAGCACGTGACATTCGTCCTTTTGAGAATTTCGGGTCTTCCGGTTGAAGTTTTTCATTCCCCCTGGGGTTTTCTCTCTCTTTCTTTAACTCTATTTCCTTTGTTGGACAATGTTTTGTCGATAATTATTGGTGGGCGTGGTTAATTTCGCCTGACAGTGACATCAGATATAATTTTATAAATGTCACAAAGGGATTCTTTTGTGCTGTTTTCGGTATATACCTTCAGAACATTCGTAGATGAAATTTATGTATCGTAATGAAAGTTTTTGTGTGATTATTTTAAGCAATTAATTTTTTTTATGAAATGCGCCTTTAAAATTTTCAGCGATACTTTTTCGAAAAATAGTCTCTCATGCTGCGATGGGTTTTGTGTCTGTTACTTTTCCTCCAGAAACTTCAAACCATTTAAAGGACCTTTGATTTTATCCAACAAATGTCACGAGTTTAGAACATCGAACATTCCTTGTCCATAAAAACAATTCCTCTGTGTTTTACTTTTTTTTTTTTTTTATCTTCTGAGAGATTGTTATATGAGCAGGAGATAAATGATAATGCGGAATTGCTTAACCAAGGAAGAGTCTTGCACGGCACAATAGCAAGCCTTTGAAAATATTTCATTGAGTTTCATGCCCTTATGTGCAGCAGTTCATATAATAACAAAATAACATAATTTCCAGATAAACTGGATACCCAAGTTTCCGATATTGTTATTAAGATGAGAGTGAATGAACTCCAATTTTAGAAGCTTCTTTGAAATACACGATGAAAATGATCTTATGTTAGGAAGTACTTGAAAGCATTTATATAAGAGACAGAAACATTTTGACCTGGGGGAGGGGGTATGTGGCATTCATCTCCTCCTCCTCCTCCTCCTCCTCCTCCTCCTCCTCCTCCTCCTCCAAAGTCGTCCTCTTCTTCTTCTTGCTGGTAAGGAGGTCCACCGTAGCCTTTATGATTCCATGATTGGAGTCGAATCCATAATATGCAATGCAAATCATACGGCTAAGGAAATTAAAGAAGAACTCACTCCGCTTCGCTTGTCGTATAAATTTTAATAAATACGAGGTTATAAAACTTTATCGTTTCCTGGTGTGGTGGCGAGTAAAGGAGACGGTTCCCAGGGCGATTGATGGCTCCTATTTACTGCTTAGGTTCTCTCTCTCTCTCTCTCTCTCTCTCTCTCTCTCTCTCTCTCTCTCTCTCTCTCTCTCTCTCTCTCTCTCTCTCTCGTATTATTTTGGTATCGGTTTCATTATATTCTTGCAGTCTTATTTCATCTTTTCTAATGGCAGATAATTTTTCCCCAATTTTCTTCTATCAACAAATACCATTTTTCATTTATCAAGCAACAATAAATAACATTTTTCTTCTATCAAGCATCAACGAACACCATTTTTATTCTATCAAGTAACAGCAAATATCAATTTTCTTCTATCAAGCAACAATTAATGCAATTTTTCTTCCAACAAGCAACAACAAATACAATTTTTCTTCTATCAAGCAACAACAGATGTCCCTTTTCTTCTAAAAAGCAACAAATACCATTTTTCTTCTATCAGACAACAAATATAATTTTTTTTTTATCAAGCCATAAATACCATTTTTCTTCTATCAAACAACAAATATAATTTTTCTTCTATCAAGCAATAAATACCATTTTTCTTCTATCAAACAACAAATATAATTTTTCTTCTATCAAGCAACCATACCATTTTTCTTCTATCAAACAACATCAAATACAATTTTTCTTCTATCAAGCAACACCAATTGCTTTTCAATTTCTTCTCAGCATATTTATTTAGATATTGAATGTCTTTTATTTATTTTTATATTTACTCCTATCTCTGTCTTGAACTTTTGGAATTCAGGATTTCCATGAACCATCAACCAGAGTTTTATTTTTTATCTACTTTCCTTAATCGTGATCGCACCTCCTCCTCCTCCTCCTCCTCCACTTCCTCTTCTTTCTTGAAATTTTCTTTCCTCGCTTTTTTCTTGTACATTCTTTTATCTGTTATTACGCGACGATGGCAAAGATAACCTTTTCCACTCTCTCTCTCTCTCTCTCTCTCTCTCTCTCTCTCTCTCTCTCTCTCTCTCTCTCTCTCTCTCTCTCTCTCTCTCTCTCTCTCTCTCATGTGTTTTTATACTCTTTTAGATTTATAAAAATTACTTTACAGCTATGAGTAAATTTGTTTTCAGAAATTTTGTTACTTTTTTAGACTTCCAAGTATATTTTATAGATATATTTTTTTTTTTATTTCACATTGGTTGAATCTTCTCAATATTTTATTTCTTGTAGCCTCTTTATTGGTTCTCCTCTTTGCCCATATATGCCCTTGCCCTCAGATCCTCCCCTTCCCCTCTTACCCCTACACCTCTCCCTCTTGGCTTTGTGAAGGAATCATTGTATGTGTTTTTGTTTGCTCAGGTCAGTTTAATTGTAAGGGTGATTTTGATGAAATATGATTATGACTTTATACGAGGGCCAGTTAATACTCGGCCATTATCCTCTTCTACTTTTTTTTTTTTCGGAAAAGTCGTTTCCATTGAAGGTTATCGGCTGATTACATATGTCCTGCTATTACTCTGCTGATATCGTAGATATGTTTTTCTCTAATTGTACTTCTAACGGCAATGAAAAGTATTTACCTTTGCACGATAGCCTTATTCATTTTTCTGTATTGTCTTGAGAGCTTTTAGTTTATATTAAAAAAAGATATTGTACTTCATGATTTTTATAAAATGATCGAATGCCGTTATTAAAGGGTTGGGATAGTTTTTGGGGGATCTTCGAAATTTCCTCTCATTGTCACGATGATTTATAAAAAAATCTGATTAATAAATGTTATTTCTATAAGGAGAAAGACGGAGAAAGTCGTAAACTGTCTGGGGGAGAGAGAGTATTAAATCTTTTTATTAATAAGAGTTCAATTTGAATTTACTTTTTAGTTTAAGCCGATTTAATTATTATTATTTTTTTTTTTTTTTTGTAGATTCTGAGATGGATTGTTAGTAATCATTTATGATTTTATTCGAGTGATACGCCTATGAAAAGCATTTAGAATAGATCATGTGCTGAAGATATTTACAGTAGAGGTAGTAAATTACATTACTGAATATTGAAACTATCTACAGTAATTCAGTTCTCGTTCTTAGGTTTCATAAAATATAAATATCTTCAGCTTGTAGTTTTGCGTTTCATTGCGACTTTTTGTTTGACGTCGTTTTCCACACACACACACACGAGGAGAGAGAGAGAGAGAGAGAGAGAGAGAGAGAGAGAGAGAGAGAGAGAGTCTGTTACCATTATTTAAATACGTTAATTTTTCTTACGTTTTCGAATTTTTATGTATAACTATAAATAGATCTTTTGTCTTCAGTTTAGATGTTTCTGTGTTGGAGAGAAACAGTTTTAGATTTAGATAAATGGGTTGAGAATATTGAACAAAACACTTCGATTTAAATTTCGTATAAGTAAAGAAAAAAAAAAACTAATTTTTATAGATTATTATTTTTTTTTCAACCTTCATTACGGTGTTTATTGTTACATGCTGCTTCTTCTTCTTCTTCTTCTTCTTCTTCTTCCCGTTTCTATAATATTATGGGGTCGCCACTTTGAATGAGCCTTTTCCTTCTATTTCTGTCTTGCGCTTCTTTTTCATTAATTCCCTTCTCTCTCAAGTCCCTCCATCTCCTTGGTCGTCCATTTCTTCTTCTACCATGAACATCCATTTCCATAGTATTCCTCACCACATGATTCTCTTCCCTCTTCCAACATGCCAACAAGTAGATTTTAGCATTGTTATGATGTTTTTTTTTTTTCCTTCTCAAATTATTGAACAGATATTTTTCTAATGAAACAATCTCCAATAGATTCAGTAGATTTGAGAACAAAGCCCTCAGAAGGATATTGAGAGTTGAATGGCAGGACAGGATTAGAAATGAAACTATAAGAGAGATTACTCGAGTGCCATATGTGGATGAGATCATGATGAGGGATAGATGGAGATGGTTTGGGCATGCTCTTCGCACTCCCCGAGCGCGATTAATTCACCAAACGTTTAGCCGGGCTCCCCAAGTCACTAGGGGAGTTGGAAGTCCCGGACCTACATGGCCGAGGACTATGAACCGCGAAGTAGGTTTTGATGAATGGAGAAGTATTGAATTAAAAGCTCAAGATAGAGACGTCTGGCGAAATCTAACCGAGGCCCTCTGCGTCAATAGGCATAGGGAGAGTTGATGATGAATTCTTTTACGACTATACCCAATCTTTTTTCATGCATAAACGCAATATTCGTCGCGCTAGCGGTAAGGAATATCCCAAAATACCCGTATTAATGAATATGTGTATTAAATCTAAAGACAGCAACATTTATTTTGATCAATTTTTCATGAAAGGGTTATGGACACCTTATAATTTCCTATCCTGCCATTTTTTTTTTATTATATTGTTCAAATACTATTCCCTGTCCTCACTTCTCGGTACCTCCCTTTCATTATAATTCCCCCACTATCATTTTTATCAACCGGCCATGTTGCCGGTTATCTATCCTTCTCTTATCCCTAGATTCACCTGTTTGCTCAAGTTATGCAATTTACACGTGTTTTATACATCATTCCTCTTCTATCCAATTTGTTTCACATATCCTCTTATTTCCTAAGTCATTTGGCTTTCATTACTCTCTCATTATCGTGTTCATTTCCCCTTGCCGACTTTCTGTCTTTTCTCGGTTATTCTCCATACTGTTCCCGTCCCTATACTCTTCTTCCCCTTCCCACTTACTTCTTCCCATCTTCTCTCCATACCTATATTATTCCCCCTTTTTTTTTTTTACTCAACTCCTATCTCCCAACTTCGCACGTAATCTCTCTTTCCGTCTTTCCCACGTTATCGTTCCCTTACCCATTAGTTTTTACTCCTACTCTTGTCAACGTCATTCACCTCCTTCCCAGTTATTTGTCCTTTCTTTGATTGCTCAGATAACGTTTCCCTTCCCTGTGGTTTCCTCCAGACTTTCCTCCACTTCTCACATTATTCTCACCCTTTCGGGATTTCTCCCCTTCCCTCTGCTTTCTTTTATGCTTTACATCTTTTGCTCCTTCCTCTTGAGTTTAAAGATATTTTTGACATGTATCTTTTTAATTTTCTTCTCCACAACATTAGAAGTCATTGCCGGTGGATATCTATGAGGGTGAGTAAAAGACGATTAAAGTTTCATATAAATTAGATTATGCTAATTACATTTGCAAAGTTATTGCTTATATTAATAGCAGATTTATTAAACTTTCTTCGGATATTGCTTGATGATTGACAAATGCTTTACTGTATAAAAGGGAAAATATCGCAGTTGTGGGATTACATAATATTTTAGGTATAATTTATCACCAGACGATCAGCTATATCCATAAGATTGCGAAAACTTGAGTCTCCATGACTATGTAAACTGCGAAAACAAGTCTCTATGACTTTGTAAACTGGTCTCTGTAACTGAATAAATTGATTTAGTATCAAGAATGATTTATAATTAGTCTTGATGATGTAATTCTTAGAAACCAGACTTCTACTCCACTGACTGAGTACTGGTAACCCCCACTGATGTGCAAATTATCACACAATTTCCCCATATGAGTTTTTGATGGACAGCTTAGCTAAAACGATTAACGTTTGATCTTTGCTACTTACGTTTCGATGGCAGTAACCTATAAAACTGCGAAATATGTTTTCCCCATAATAGAATTCAAAATTACAGTTTTTCTTATTTGGAATTCTATTCACAGTGGAACATATCTGTAAGTTTAATTGTTTAACTGTATAGAAATTTAAAATCAAAGAGCAAGATTTTTCGTTGCTTTATTCGGGAAATGTAATCGAAATATATTTCCTTGGGGGGTGGGGGTGGGGGAACTGATGAAGATATCTATCAGTATATGGGTTGTCCTTCAATGAGTTACTGAAATTCAGATAAACTGGGACAAATCTGATGTACAAGTATGAATGGCTTCGTCATTCTCGTTGAATGTGACCTAACAGTATGGTGAATAAATCCTTGTCATAAGATTACTAATGGTGTAAGACGTTATTTTTCCTCAATACCACTACTGAAAGTTTTTATTAGCCTACCACCCAGTTTACAATAAAAACGAAAAGTGAATCTTAAAGTTTACATAATTTACGCTGTCGTTTGTTTCATATAAAATTCTTGAAGAATTTCAGCTCTTCAAGTTTGGCCAATCTTTTATTAAGTAAGCTCTTTATTATTTTCCTATTTCGTACTGTCATCATCTGCATATTTTGAAATCTCTAGATATCTCGTATTCCTAGATTTCTTATTAGTTGCTGCAAACTTACATTAATTTATTTGTAATTGGTCCAAAATCTTAAAGATACACTTTTTTTTTTTCAAGATTCAATGAAATTAAGTAAGCGTCTGCAGGTGAAAGCAAATCCAAAACAATAATAATAATGATAATCACAGCACACCGTTTTCAATCAAAATATATATATTTTTGCATACAGCTTTCTTTAACTTCACATTAGATCTTAACTTATTTGCAGGGTTCTCGAAATTTTTCATTTTTCACTGCCACTTTTAAAGTTGAATGGGGAAGGGTTGACTATCTATTATGAGCCTCGTTTATATAATGATAGATGGCCAATTCTCTTCATTCATATCTGATAGAAAATAAGGAATGTTTTGAAGTATAAGATTATTCTAAGAAATATTAGTGGTTCTTTAGCTATGTCGTTGGGTTTAAAGATTCGAACTGAGTATTCCTATTCGGGTAACGTTTATGGGGTCCCATTTGCGTATACTTGTCATTGCCTTTTAGGTTCAGTACTCTTATTAATACTTGTTTCGAAAAATTAAGGGTTTTTTTTTCATTAAAAATGTTGAGTAGTGCAGATAATTCATGTTCCTAATAGATAGATTTTTTTTTTCTTTTTTTTTCTAATTGTTATTTTCTTTCGTCCCATGCCCATATCATTTCCTTCCACCTGGTCTATTTGGATTGCTTTTGATAATAATGACAATGTTAACAGTGTTTGCTTAGTGCATGAAGAGTTCACAAAGGCCAGTAGACTTCACTCCAATTTAACAGTAGGATCATCACTTTATACTCATGGTAATAATGATGATGATAATAATAACAAAAAATGATAATTATAATACTAATGATAATTATAATGGTAACATTCAAAGTGGATTAATATTATAAAATAATTACATGTAAATTTCCGCAATTATAGTAATTCTTAGAAGATATCTCTATGTCGAATTATCGAGACATAAATTTTCACTACTAATTTTGATTGATAGAGTGAATATGTATACATAAAGTGTTACCATATCATCCAACATTTCGTGGGGGAAATTTAGTGGAGATCAAATTGTAGAGAAAAAATCAGTTTTGGTCATAGTTTTATGGAGCGTACGTATCACGGCTGATATGAAATATTCAAGAAATTTATTTTAATCATTATTATATATATATATATATATATATATATATATATATATATATATATATATATATATATATATATATATATATATATTATTAATAAACTGGAAATAAAGAAAAGCTATCGGCTTGGTTTCATTGTTATGATAAGAAAAACTAGGGATAATACCATGCTACTCTTACCCAGAAATTATGTCTTTGACCAATTTCCTTCAATTTGCTGAAGTGTCCTGGGAAATAGTTAACTAGAATATTACAGGTCAGACCCAGCCAATCAACCTAGACCACCCGTTAGCTGTTTATCTTTTGGCGGTGGAAATTTTCTAACCGAGTTCAGTAAACAAGAAATAACAATGAATAAACAAAGCACCATAAAAGTGATTTGAAGAACAATCGCATATGATTCGCAAAGTCAACTTGAGCCAAAAGTAATGAGAGAGAGAGAGAGAGAGAGAGAGAGAGAGAGAGAGAGAGAGAGAGAGAGAGCATCGTCATCAACTGTGGCAATGAAAAGCTATAGCCATTTGTGGCTAGAAAAGCGAATTATCGCCGGAGGAATTCTAGCCAAACGTAAAACTTGTAACTGTACCATCTGATCGTAAAACTGGAGAATGAAGTCAACCACAACATATCAAAAGTTGTTTGGCTGACGCGTTGATGTTCAGAGAATCGCAGGAAATTAGGTGGTTTTGAGGGTTAAAATCCATTGGCTATGCAGTCAGTGTGTAGCACGGAAGTTGTTGCCGACGTCCCTCTGGCAAAGAGAGCCAGTTCTCCTCCTCTCCTTCTTCTTCCTCCTTTTTTCCTTGTGTAGCCCAGAGGTTGGTGGAAGTAAGAATTAATGAAGGTTTTAATATGCTAGATTAATTTTTTCCCACGTGTTAGTCATTATTTCGAAAGAGCAGTTTCTAAATTAGATTTCCCTTTACTTACATTCCTGGAGGGGAATTCGAGGGAGGCGCTTTTTTCTATTCATGAGACGAAACATGATTTTAGATATCTCGCCAACTTGATTTTAGATTCGCTGATGATAAGGAGTTCTCCCTGGATTTTATTTCAGAGTAACTTAACGCTTTCTGGAAGCTTATATCTTATGACGTAATTTCTAAAACTTCTTAAAAGAAATTTAATTTAATCTGCCTTCGCATATCATACCAAGTAATTGTAAGTTATTGCAGTGTTCTATTTACTTCAGTTACCTAACAGGAATTTCTACAGACTATTGTCATGACTCAGTCTCGTAAAGAATTGAATTATGGAAAGTCTCTCTCTCTGTCTCTCTCTCTCTCTCTCTCTCTCTCTCTCTCTCTCTCTCTCTCTAAGTGACAGACATCTTGCAAATGAATGCTTCCAACTGAAGACACAGAGACCGACAGAGATTAATGATGATTTGCAAAATGGGTCTTTTAACCCTCATTATAAGGCATTTATTTATCTAATAACAGTATGTAGCTCTTTACGTGATACCAGTAATTAGTTAAATTTTAGAGAGAGAGCTGTTGTTTATTCAGATGAAGATGGTCCCTGATGAATGATGATGCACATGAAGGTGATTGTGACGATAATGATGATTGCAGTGATAACGCTGGATATGATGAAGACCGATGTAATATTATTTTCTGTTGTATGATTTAAGGGAGGATGGATATTTTCCTGCTGTCATGTCTCAGATCGAAAACATTAATCTGAGAATTTGTAGGAAGTGTGTGTGTGTGTGTGTTTTGGTGTGTTCGTCTCCTTATATGCATTTCTGAGGGGAGGAACACTTAAGCCATAAATTATTCTGGCAAAAGAAAAATTAACTTCCTCATACATTAATCCCATTGAATTTGCCGGATACAGAACATGAAACATTAAAGGTAGTTGATCAAACCTTTGTTATTAGATATACACATGTATATAAATATATATATATACATACATATATATATATATACTATATATACATATATAATATACATATATATATATATATATATATATATATTATATAAATGTTTAATATATATATGTATGTATACATATATAAATATATGTGTATATATAATTATAAATAAATTCATAAGGCTTGTATTAATATATTGCAAACGAAGCAGGGGGAGAAGAGAAAACACTGGATTGACGAGCTAGGAAAATTTGCTGGCATGGATTGGCATGGAAAAACCAAAAACAGACATCAGTGGAGGTACATGGGTTAGGCTTTTGTGCTGCAGTGGACCATCAACGGATGATATATATATATATATAATATATATATATTTATATGTGTGTGTGTGTGTGTGTGTGTGTATAATAGGGAAAGGAGGAGATTTTTTTTATTCTTATTGTTATATTCTATTGAAATTTATATATTTTTATGATGGATGCAAACGCTATTTGTTATTTAAGGACAAGAATTAGTAATACTGTCGATGTAGAAATGCCTTAATTTCAGATTCAAGTTGAAAGATTGTTGTTCTGTTTGAAGATTCATATTCTTGGCGAAATTGATAGTTTTATGCATCGAACTGGTCTCAACAAGGTCTAGTTTAGTCTAGTTATTAAATGACTAAATGTCTTTATTAATTATCAGTATTTCAGCTGGTTCATTTTATTGTTTTCTATGAATACTGTTAAAAGATTGATTATAAACTTTTTATCTTTAATCTCTATTTAGCATTCTTTAAAATTCAGCTAAAAGACTTTTTCGGTGTCCCATTAATTTGTTATGTATCCCTAAACCCTGCTCTGGTATTGAGTGTCGCCTAATCAAATGAATACCCTAAGGTTTTACTTGAAGTTGATGACTTATGGTATTTACTTTATATTAGATAGTTATCAGTTCCCGAGTTGACACCCCTCCCCCCTGTCGTTTTGCTAGCTTTGAAGATCCATATGTGCCTTTTCTGAGCGTTTATTGGTGAATCAGTTCACAGGAGCTCTAGGATCCGATATCCTTTAAGTGTTTAGGAGTCGCCTCTTTTCTGACAACATGCTAGCTTTTAGTGTTCTATACAAAAATTAGAAACATATTAAGCTTAGAGATTTATATCGTCAAATTTATTTATTTTGATAATTAAGAAAATGCGCCACTTTTCTGACTACAGCATGCTAGCTTTTAGTGTTCTATATAAAAATTAAAAACATATTAAGCTTAGATATATATCGACAAATTTATTTATTTTGATCATTAAGAAAATAGTAGAGCTTTTAATCCTAGAATTGTCCTTAAACTTTCAGTTTTCAATGGTATTGGAACGGGACACACTGTTGTTCTCGAATCCTTTTCTTTGAGGCAATAAATGAGAAATTAATTATCCAGAAATTCATATTTGTTATGGTACTTACAATAGTAGGGTTTAACGTTAATGCAACTTTCAGTATTACGTATCCAGATCGCAATGCATGCAATTTTCTTCAGACTTGATAAGCACAATGGTTATTTAATTAATTTTGTTTCAAAGCAGGAAGAATACTTGGTTTTACAGAGATACACAGATATAACATTTACACAGTTTGTTTTTACATGAAGCCATGTCCTTGAATCTATGAAACTGGCTTGGAATACTACCGCTTACTACCGCTTCTGTCACTGAGATATTATCATATCAACTTTACTTCTTTCCAGTGTTGTGAATTAAATAACAAACCTAGGGCGTAATCGTATGAGGAGACTTGTCAAACTAAAGGCGGAAGTCTGTTATTTTCGGACAAAACATTTCCGCTGTCTGTCCTGCAGTTGGTATCTAATAAGGATAAATGAAGTCGAAAGTCAAAACCAAGGAATTTCAATTACTATAGAGTGACATTACAACTCTTAGGTCATAGATTAATGTGATCTTTTGAATTAGTTAATTCCGAAAACGTCGTATGGTATGAATCCACTCAACTCTGGTTTTGTTAACGAATTTTCAGAAATATTGTCCTTTGAATATACTTCAGGTAGTAATTTTAACCATCTCTGGGTTGTCTTTATGGGTTAAAGGGATTGCTTATGCTTACAACTCCATTACATTATGATTATCGCATTCTCATTTTGTGTTCAATTCCATTGTATTTTATTGATCAACATTTTTCTTACTTAATTTTTTTTTTATAATTTCCGAACAAACCAGATAATTTGTCTTTGTTCCTTACAATTTTTTTTTCAATCATTTCTGATATATATTAAATTGTTTTTATTTCTTCCTTAGAGTTAGCTATGCTTCAGTTTTTCACAAATGATCCAAAACCTCAATTAGGAGGATATGACGCGCTTATCCAGCGATAAACAGCGTCCTTTCGGAACAAAACAACTCTAGATTAACCTTGCAATTACCACACCTGATATTAGCGAAGACAGTTTTATTGGTTAATTTTGTGATTCACTGACTTTTTATTTTCTTGTAAAACAGAGTGCGATCGTTAACACGGTTTAATGAGTTGGATGTTCTATTCATTCCGGTGAATTCTCGCACGTAGGTTAGAAATGTAAGTGAATGTGTTTAGAGTTATTGCCTTTTGTTGCGGTATCGCTAAGACTTCCGACCGACGACTTCGTTTGTTACGTCTCGTCGTTACGTAAGCACCTCTGGATTGGACTCGTTTCAAGCTTCGGTGGCCCGGATTTCAATTGCTGTCTATAGGCTACGGATGCGATATATTAATCCCTGGGTCTGGATATTGGAAATTGGGTTGTGTGTCGGGTTTAAAGGATAATACCGTGTCCGGAGATACTGTGTGTGTGTATATATATATATATATATATATGTATATATATACAGTATATATATATATATATATATACAATATATATATATATATACAGTATATATATATATATATATATACATATGTATATACATATATATATATATATATATATATATATATATATATATAACTCTACACATACATACATACATACACAAACATACTTACATACATACATATTTTGTATGCAACACTTGTTTCAGGTAATGTATCCCTATTTTTGGAGTTGTCTGATGAGAAATGCATTTTATTTAGCGCTAAGTAATTGTGTTTTCCCCATAATTTATGTGTGTGGGGGGGTATATACATATGTATAGACCTATATACACATATATATATATATATATATATATATACACACACACAAAAAATCGATGGAGAACCCTCAAAAGAAAAATGAGTTTATGAAAAATTGCTTTAAATTTTCATGTAACGCTATTTGTAACTTTTCAGTTAGCCAGGAGAGGCAATTTTATATCAGAAAGACTATAGTGTACGTGTGTGCGTTTGTGTGTGTAAGTGTAAATCCATATCAGGTACATTAGGTGAGAGTAGAAACCTCACCATCTGAATATTAGCCGAAAAGTGGAAAGGTAATACTTGTTGACGCTATCTTCTTAATGATTGAAAATATATATGGTGTAAAATTATAATATCGTAACAAAATCTTCAAGAGTAAGGTACCTCAAAAGCTTTCAAATTATTATTTGAAAGTGGTAGCCATTTTCCATTGCGGTTAAATGCAGGTATATAACTCGGTCTTGGGATAGATCCTCGTCTTGATTTATGCAACTGCACATCCTCCGTATCGCATTGCATTTCATTGCATCTAATAATGACGGTAGGCTGCAATAACGCATCTGATTGGCGCGTCCTTGATGGCAGCTAATCATGGAAATGAGACTGAAATCACATGCATGCCGTTTCCGTTCAGGGTCTTGACATTGGAAAAGAAAAAATAATTACCTTTGATTGTGCACTTGCACGCAATTCGACCCTCCTTATTAACCTGGATGAATTGTTGTTGTGTTCGGCTGAAGGGAAGGGGGTGAGGGGGCGAGGGAATTAGAGGGAGATATGTAGTGTCTGTACGTTTTTGTTAAACGATTGCTACGTGTGTTACCAAATCATCCGACCTGCGAAGGGGTCGTTCGTTCTAGAGTAGCGTCTGTAAAACATGTTTTACGAGGGAGTTTGTTAGGAGGAAAATGAGCTGTTACAGGTCCCCTGCCTGGGGGCTGCTTATCAAGCTCGGAAGGAGACTAAACGATTATCACCATAATCGCTTTAAATAACAGACTGATAACTTGTTATAATGCTACGACTCTTGAGGCAGCTGCAACGAGTTATCATTGCAGCGAATAACCTTATACTGCAATTACGGATTTATCACCGCCATCATCTGCTTCCAACTTTCATTTTGCACTTAATGCAGTAAATATTGCTCTCAGGGTTCGAGACTGTTGACTTCTGTTTAAAGATGCAGTTTTTGCAGCTCGGATCACATGCCTAGTCAATGACGCATAATTGATAATCTGTCTGATTTGCGAAACTGGAAGCTAATTGCACTCTCTCTCTCTCTCTCTCTCTCTCTCTCTCTCTCTCTCTCTCTTCAGATTTAATTTTTGAAGAATAGTTTCTGCATGCTATTTGTTAATACATGCATGAATGTTTATTTCATAAGCAAGATCTGCTTACGCCTATAACAATTGTTTAATATCAAATGTGCATAATTGTTCGCTCTCTCTCTCTCTCTCTCTCTCTCTCTCTCTCTCTCTCTCTCCCTAGACAACTTATATTTGTAGGCATTTGTTCACCAATTATCAACAGGATATTAATGTAATTTTATATTCACTTATGCTTATCACGGTAACATAAAACATACGAAAGGTGGATAACAGCAGAAAGTTATCGATTTTGAGTATAAAAAAAAGTAGAATTGGTCAGAATTGTCATAACTTTTCTCTTTAGCATTTTTATTTAATTACGAGTCCTCACCATAGATATTTAAAAACAAAGGTGATTTCTTCTCAATATGTCCATATAGGCTTATAAATTTATTAAAGATGAAAATGTTTTTATTCTAAATTAACTAGTTTTCCTGCATCTTATCAAGATGATGTTGGACTTAGAATATCTGTTACGTTAAAGATGAAAGAAGTAATCAACATTTATTGTTGATTTTTAAATGAAGCTTTAGTTTCGGCGTAATGTAAAAAACACTTGCCTTACAACACTGTGTATGCTTTAAGATTGCGACTCGAGCTCCTCTATATATTGTGCATCCGACGTCCATAATTCTCCCATTCCTTTTGTCATAAGAAATGGGACACTTAGAAAAAGATGACGCGGGTTGAACGACACCTAAACAGGCAATGTTTTTGTCGATTTTATGAGAGTACTCGAGTATTATTTACAGTAGGATCATTACGAACTGATAAAGGGAGATGAATGCTGGGGAATTCTCCCATAAAATTTGAGAGGGAATGGCTACTTTCGACCGGGATCGGATCTGATGTTTTCATAGATAGTAGATAGCGTTGTGTTTTTTACGTTGGTTTTATTCGAGTAATTTTGAGTGTAGTTAGAATGTTTTTGATCAGCTAGTTCTTCGTGGGCAAACGTTCTGTAAGAATCATCATTATGCTTATCCACCATAAAAACCACTTCTACAGCCACTGGTTTTCGGAGAAACTAAAATTTATTCACAAGTGTTACAAAATAGCTGGAACTAGACAGTAAGTCTATTTGAATCCCATAAAATACCTCTAAGTTCAAAGTGCGAATGACTTACGAGAATGAAGCAATGCATTTTTCTAAGCATCACCGGTTTCTTTTTTATAATAGGAAAAGAATAAAGGCGTTAATAAAAGAATAATGGTAAGTAGATGATATGGCTGACCTTAGAAGTAATGTATTTGCATTTAGATATTCACAATGGTGAGAAAGTCTTGTAATTCAATATATGGCAGCGGATCAAACACTGAAAATGCAATTTAAGGCCGCCTAATTTTTCATCAACACTGCATAATAGGAATAGCTCTTGAACAGAATATTCATTTGTACTGCTGATTATAGTTTTAAACTAATAGTAGTTTAAAGTTACAGTTTTTCTGTAATGGGATTTCATCGTTTATGTACCAATTTTACTAGATTGCAAGTATCCGAAGGTTCAATAGTTGTTATAGTCATAAGCTTTCACTATTTGTGTGTGTTCTCAGTTCCTTTTCATCAATGAGATGTTAGTTTTATGGTTAATCTTTTCTCTATTGAATAAATCCAAGGATATGGAATTTGTTGTGCTTGATTATAAGCGTCTTGGCAACGTTCACATATTAAGTATTCCCTCCATCTTTCGAGACCCAACCATTTGATATGGGTATCCCCCCCCCTCTCTCTCTCTCTCTCTCTCTCTCTCTCTCTCTCTCTCTCTCTCTCTTCCTTCTTGGAGGACATTGACTAATCCAGTCCCCCAAGTGTCTCGCATCTGCCATAATAACTACTGGCTCGAACTACAATCAAGGAGTCGTACAAATTAACTTATGGAATAATTAATTGATCAACTCTTCTGACCACAAACCGCGTCATTAGGGAGTGATATATGTGCCCCAAGAGTGTCCCCGCTAATGATAGTCAAAGGATTATGAAACATGGATGATAATTACCCCGCCTAAGATTTGAAACCACCGAAGTCATCTTAACCAGACACGCACCCGCTGGGCTATTTGGCGGAAGGAGGAGGCTCAGCCCAAGAAGTCATTTGGGTCATAAGGATTATTGATGATGGATATAGACGGGGGTTTCTCTCTGGTGGCATTGAAGGCTCATTGAAGCGCTTTGTGACGTAATAGAAGGATTTATCGTGCAGACGTTTACATTCATTTAGAGTTCTTCATTTAGTCGAAATGAATATACGAAAATAAATTACCCAATCTTTTAAAATCTATGGCCAGACAAGAGAATCTCGGAACAAAGACTGGGGCACTTATAAATGGGGTTACGCTTTAAACAAAAAGCAGAAATCCTGTAAAAATACTTTCATCTTGTTTGTCAATCCCAACCTTTTGAGGTCCAATTATCATATTATTCAAAGAAGTGATTTATAGTTTCATTATATGTTCATAAGAATTATTATGGCTGGATTGTCCAATGAATCCCGCCAGTGCTCCGAATTACCGCCCATAAGTCACGGTGAACCGGCTCAACCCTCACAAAAGAATTGACGTTTATGCGCTCTTGTCATTCACGGTATGCGCGTGCGCGCACACGTAAGGACGTACACGAGACTTATTTGTGCACACGGAAATATTGTATGCGTTCATTAGGCGGCAGAAAACAGCTCTAATTAAGTAATGAATGCTACTTATTCTTGGCTGACGGTAATTTTGTTTATGACAAAACTTACGCTCTCGGTTCGGATATTTTCTTGGGCTTGTGGGGATATTTTTGCACTGCTTTGCTTTGCCTTACTAAGAAGTCATTTGCTTCTGACATATCTTGAATAACTAACTGCAGTCACATACATTTTCTATTCTGAATATGTATGTTTTAATTCAAGTATCCATATCGTTTGTAACCTCTCTTTGTGGAGATCGTAGTTGTCGATTAGTTCTAAAGTGTTTTATTGACTTTTTTCTATATGAGCTTTTACATCTCCCCTGTAAAATAAAGAGCAAGGGTCTGGATATATATATATATATATATATATATATATATATATATATATATATATATATATCTATCTTTTTGGTCACGCTCAGCGGCATTTTCAGACGTATAACTACTTGGTCTCTCTCTCCAGAGTAGCCATACCCTGGTGAGAGGTGGTTGAGTGTGTGTGTGCATATCAATCTAAATATTCACCTGTCTTTTTTGACGAGTGGCGTACTTTAGTAACAAGCATAATTTTGAATATTTTGATAAACAAATTAGTAATTTGAATATAAATCTTAACAGGATTTGCAAGATTGCAATATAGTAAACTCGGTTAACTCAGTACTATTGCCTCCTTAATCCTCTCAAGTGTTTGCTGAATGTCGATGGGTAAGTCTACGGAAGTGTCGAGGGTTTTTCGATAATATTTTCTTATTTTCAAAATTGCACATGTTCGTTATTTCAGGAAACACGGCTAATTTCGGGAAATGCTTCTAGACGGTTGAGTTAGTTTGCAAGTTCGTTGACTGGATCATAGTGTCTCAATAGTCAAGAGTTTTGCGCCGGAACAGGAAATTTGAACACTTGCACCTGCTCTCTCTCTCTCTCTCTCTCTCTCTCTCTCTCTCTCTCTCTCTCTCTCTCTCTCTCTCCCTTTATGTACTGTATGTGTGGTAAGGCTGGTAAAAGTGTATTATTTTGTTTTACTGTGTTTAGTTCGGCTTTTCCTGCGAAGTTGCACCTAGCAACACGAATATGCTCTTTTATGACTTGGAGTAACCCAAGCATTCACCGTTAAAGATTTGTTAACAACTAAACATTTTAAACGTAACCTTGAACTTTATCGGAAAATTAATGGAATTGAGACTTCCTTAGGATGAAATAGAATTCCGAGGTCTTCGAAACACGGAAATTTTTTACAGCTGAAGACTGCCAAATAATCTAAAGATGTTTACTGAAGGCTGACTTGCCTGGTCACTGATATTAAGATTAGCGAGTTTATTTTGGCAGACACTGACATTCATTTTATAATTTGATTAATTTTAATTTCTTACACTATTTAATAAACAGTTAATTTTTGCTTAAATGGTTTTGAAAATGGATTTTAAATGTTCATAATTTGGTTAATTTCTTTTTTTTCCTGGCCTTGCGACTCATTGCCCAAAAGGTTTGGTGCAAGTTTTGATGACATATTTTTTCAGATTTTATATAACCTTGGGGAATTAACCCTAAATTCAAATCTCCTCTTGTATCAGAGTTTTTGGTCACCGTAAAAGAAGGCGAACTCCCATACCTGTCTTATACATTCTGGAGCTTGGAACTTAGATAAAGATTATAGCATTCCTGTTACTTATATTAATTTAAGAAAAAAAAAATGGATATTAATTTAAGAAAAAAAAATGATGAATAAACCCTAAAAAAGTTAAAAACCAGACAAAAATTGTTAGGAAATCCAAAGTTGTTACAGAATTATATAAGAGTCAATAGCAAATTACGTTGGAATAAGGGTTGAAATATCATAGACAGGAGAAATATAAAAATTTCACATTATGCTAGAATCGGTTTTTTTTTTTTTTTTTTTTTTTTTCTTTTTTTTTTAACGTGAGTAAGAGTTGTTTGATTCCCGCTTCCCCTTTTTTTCTTAAACAAAATTCTGAAGGGGATAGGAAGTACAGAACGCGGGAATTAAATATTGACAAGTGTAAAGACTGTGAGCCAGAGTAATCCGGATAGATCATGGATAGTTTCTATTTATACATTTTCCTTATGGAATATTATTATTCTTGTTGTGGATATTATCTTCACTGGTGTTTATAGTATTAATCTCCCCTAGATAATAGAGAGCAAGTCTCTCTCTCTCTCTCTCTCTCTCTCTCTCTCTCTCTCTCTCTCTCTCTCTCTCTCTATAACTGTATGTATATACACACATATATATATATATATATATATAAAATATATATAATATATAATATATATGTAATATATATGTATGTGTGTATATATATATATATATTTTATATATATATATGTATATATATATATATATATATATATATATATATATATATATATATATTTCCGGTCAAGCTCCAAGCGCTTAGCTCTTCCCGTCCCAGGTGGGTAAGGGTGTGTTGTGCACTTAAGTTTGTAAATATTTAGTCGTCCTTTTTGACGGGTAGCGTACAGTAGTGTACTATAAACAACGGAAGCATTTAATCCTCCTTGATAAGTATGGTGTGCGTTGTAAAAAGAAAAAGCAATTGACTTTTTCCTTTCTTTTAATCTGTCATACAGAGTTCCACCACATTCGACTGAACACTTCTTTTAATTTTTTAAAGTCCCTCGTCAGCACTTCGAAAGCTGTTATTAAAAATAACGTCAGTATATAATTAAGACGGAGCTTCCTGATTTACGTCGTTCATCACCGATTTAATGTTCTTGTTTTATAAGGAAAGGGGCGGCATTAGAAATTAGGCCGATTAACAAGAAAGCCCGGATGTGTGGTTTGCATAGACGGTTCGGCTATTAATAACCTCAATCGTGGTGCGGTCAGTAACAGTATTTAATAGTCTGCCATCTGACAGAGGAAATCGCCATAAAATAATCATGATCTGGTGTAGTATTTGCCTTGAGAAAAATAGCTCGGCTGTTTCCAAACAACTTTCGGAGTCAGCTGTGCTGTATATTTAATTTGATAGGGAGAAATTGTTTTCTGCTCGAATTGTGAAATTGAATTTAAACCCCGTTATGTAATGAAGTTTAATTGCGTATGAAAAAGTTTATTTTTAATAACACTTTACCTTCTGTTGCTGTAAAGCTTTTGCCTTATTAATTAGTAAACGCCATCATGCGATATTTGTAAAGCAGGAATATAACGGTCAACCCAGATACGGAAAACGTCAGTCACTCAGCTGTTGCAAAAGATGCCGTCACTATTCATTGTAATTGCTTCCATCATTAGTTCTCAAACGTTAAAGAATTTTGATACCTCATGATAAGACTTAATAGATTTCATATCTAAAGACCTTAAATGCCGAGATATCCAAGGAAGAGGCATTAGAGGAGTCATGAATAATTCAAATTCTCGTTCTCTTCAAACAGGGATGGACGTACACATCTAAAACAGCTGCTTTATTATCTTAAGAACGTATACGAACAAATAACATTCAATTTGTAAATCGTACCAATGTAAATACGGACTATGTGTTGAATAAAACGGACGTGATTTTACTTCCTTTGTTATACTGAAAAATGCGGAACATGTTCAATTAGATTTGATGGTAAGTAGAAAAGATAATCATGATAGACTTTTGAATTCTCTCCGACGACAGGCTTATCATATTTCTGAATATTATTTGTTAAATTATATGTTATTAGATCTTTGTCCGGGTATCCTTACTTCCTCTCAAGTCATTTTTTTATGTTTATTCCTTGTTTCTTTGTACATTTCTTTTATTCGTGAATTCCGAAGTTAACCTGTCTGATTTTATCAGAATTAGAAAATACTTTAGATACATCGGAAACATAAACCTCTCAACTCAGTTGATGTAGAAGTTTCTACAAAAAAAAAAAAAAAAAAAAAAAAGTTCTACTACTTGTAAAATATAGAAAGAAGTGAATATAATTTACGTGATACGGGTAAAATTAATTTCATATTAACCATTGTAAATCACAACACGATAATTACAGATTAAGGAAGTATATTATGGAAATGAAAATTTGAGAACTAGAAATGAGATGATATACAGCATACTAAGTTAAGAAAGTTTTTTGGTAGCATTGTAATATAATAATTCACGCTAATTAATTGCCTTGGTTGTTTTTATTCCTTCAACTTTTTCTTTCAATTCCACCGGAAACAGGTTAAAGAAGGGCAGGGAATTTAGATAAACACGCCTCTTGAATATGAGAAGAATAATCGTTTAGTTCGTCTATCAACTGATCAATTCATTTGATATATTCTGATACTTATTTACAACTACTCTCTGAGGTTCACCGTGTAGTAAATAGCTATATATATATATATATATATATGTCTATATATATATATATATATATATATATATTCTATCTTATCCCTCTCCCTCTTGTGTTGTTGAATTTTTATAGTTTATATAGATGTTTATTTTAATGATGTTACTCTTCTTAAATTATTTTATTTTCCTTTTTTCCTTTATTCACCGGGCTATTTTCCCTGTTAGAGCCCCTGGGCTTGTAGCATCCAGCTTTTCCAATTAGGGTTGTAGCTTACCAAGTAGTGATAATGATAATAATAATAATAATAATAATAATAATAATAATAATAATAATAATAATAATAATAATAATAATAATGGCTCCTGTTTAGGAGTGATAGTAAAACATTGAGAAGTTTCTCATTTTCTTTTGAATCATATTACCTGTGTACCTTGGAATTGCGCATTTACTCATTTGCGAATGAGTGCAGCAGCAAATGAATAGTAATTCATGTCTAAATCGTACAGATAAATGTTTAATGTCATTGAAACTACATAAGTTTGGCTGAAACGTTATTTCATAAGAAAATCGTATGCTAATGCGTTTAACAAACATTTAACGTAGACTCTGAACTTCGAAGAGATTTTGTTTTAGTTATTTGTTAGATGTTGCAAGTTTTAAAATCTCTCTCTCTCTCTCTCTCTCTCTCTCTCTCTCTCTCTCTCTCTCTCTCTCTCTGTTGAAATCTTACTTCAATCCCCCACGCTGTTAAAGCAGTCGTGATTATGTTAATTAATAAAAAACAAAGGCAAGAGGATACATTTTCGAATATTTTTTTCCCGGGATTGGGGGTGAGAAGATCAGGCTCGCTTATTTGGTATCAAAGTCATTATTTATAGTTTCTTTTTATCTGTGCAATTTTCAACGTATTTCTGATTCCCGTAATTCATAAAGAGTTTTCTCCTGTCAAGAGAAGTTAGTTTCTCTTGCATGTAGGTCTTGAACATATTAAAATAACCAACATTGTCAGATTCTACGTTTGAGGAATACATTACATTAGAGAGCAATATGAGTTAGATATCATATGAATTATTTGATATGCATTTAGAATATAATTTCTTTTCTATAATTTGATTAAAGCGGTAGACGAGACATATCTAGATATATTAGTAGGTAATAAAAATATTAACAAATGATCATGAAGCTATTCGTGACAAAAACATGTTTTGTTGTAGTCGCAGAGTGAGGTTTGTATGTTAATGGTACTCCCACATGCATGAAAAAGATACCCATTAAATTGCACACACCCCATGAATTTCTATATTAGGATGGCACTGGTATGTGAGATATACTGACACGCAAGCCTTTTACTGCAGATTTGCTTGTATGGATATGTATGTACACACAAATATTTACGGTGTTAGAAATGAGGTACAATGCCATTTAAGTAACCCCTAAATTCTTGACATAGTCTGTTATTATTGATAGTGCCTCACATGTGTCTACACAGACAAACACACACACACACACACATGTTTTACTCTTTTAAGGAGATGCATATGAAATTGGGATCGAGTTCTGGTTTCTCGATATTAAAGCATGATCGTTAGCTTCTCAACTCCGGTGACCAATTTTATCTATTTTAAACAGTAGGTTATTCTCATGTTATGAAGTGGCCATCAAAACTTAACAAATGGTGCAACAAAATAAATACAACATTAGTCGCTACGTATACTAATTTACAGAGAATATTCATCTGGAGTTTGTCGAACAATATGCCATTCGATGAAAAGGGGTGAGGTCCAATACGCTAATGGAAAATTATTGTATGCAGCGACTGATATTGCATGAGCTTTCTGAAAAGTGTTGGCTGTTTATTGACTATGTGCGCATTTGTCTGTGTGTGCATATATATATATATATATATATATATATATATATATATATATATACACACACACACATATATATATATATATATATATATATATATATATATATATATATATATATATATATATATACAGGGTTCGTCGATATGATTTTTTAGAAGAAAAACATGACAAATGATAATACACAATAGTTTTTTTCTTTCTTTTTTTTTTTTTTTTTTTTTTTTTACTTAGAAAGATTTACATAGTATGTACACATCAAAGTGCTCCATGGAATCCTGCTGTAGAATTCTGATCTATCTGTATGAAGGAATAGATAGATAAAAAATTGGTTAGGCCTAATATTTTCCCTTTCACTCTCTCTTTCTCCGTAGTCGGCTGAGCCTTGGGCCTATATGGAAGTCTACGTCCGGTCTCCCGTATCCACGATATGACATGTACTTTTTATAATGATTATTACCTTTTAATTATCAATAACGCCTAGGATAGCCATCTGTCATTAATTACAGGCTTGTTATGGGTCCGGCAATGAGATGTGGGTGTTATTACAGCGTGAGAAGATATGTTAAGGTACCCTCCCCCCCTTTATGTATCCCATTTAAGTGATGTCTGTTATAATCAAGACTGTTTCGTATTTTCTTAACATAAATTTCGGTGTGTGCGTGAAGGCATCGAGAGAGAGAGAGAGAGAGAGAGAGAGAGAGAGAGAGAGAGAGAGAGAGAGAATTAGTTGATTGTATATTATACCGTATAAACATAGAGGGAATGGACTTCAGACTATAACGTGCCATGACTTCTTTTTTTCTTTGGATGTATGGTGGGACAATTTTTGTTCCCTCGAGGGTGATAGTCATCTTTAAAGTACCGCTATATTTAGTTTTTATAGACCATTTGAGGTAAAGTTAACATGCCTCCTTGTTTGGTTTTTGAAAGGAATAGGAATGTTTATTTTTAGAATTTACATGCATCCATGTTCATTATTTACTTTTTTTTTTTATTACTACTAGGCCTACATACTCGTAAGCTTCACCCAGCCTAACGGCGTTGGTCGTGCTGTTACATTTTCTGTAAGGTTTTGTTATTATTATTATTATTATTATTATTATTATTATTATTATTATTATTATTATTAGAAATAAGTTTGTTACGTTTATTTCCATGTGTTTTATGATTTCAGTAAACGTCAATTATTATTTCATCCCGTCGAAAGTGAGTTATTCATAAACATTTTATAGTAGGCCTAAACATAGTTTTCCATTTTTTTGTAAATAAGTACGCGTTTGGTTTTAGAACTACCTTCAAGTGATTACAAGTTTAGTAAGTGATGCTTGAGATGATATTATGGTCACGTCAATATATTTTAGCTGAAAGTAAAGGAACAGAGTTTCTATTTTAGTGGAATTACTTCTGAATACCAATTTCGCTCTAATGCATACGCTAGTATTATCAGCATTGATATTACTTGCGTCCGTTATCTGTGGGATGGAACTTTTCGTTAGTTATCGATTAGATACAGACATAATATATCAAAAGTATTGCATAGGTTCTAGTGTTATGCCCTTCGTATCGACCTATTTTCCATAGCCATGTAGCATTAGTGTCTTGTATCAAGGGAAAAAATAATATTTCGGTTTCACATGCAACAGTTAGCAGGTAGGCCACATTGATGTATTTGACAAAATAAAAAAGACAAGTCATAAATCATGCTTTTCAATGATTGTCTTTTTATGGTTAAAGTCTTTATTTGAAATACATATCGTCAATACGCGTAGGACATATATATATATATATATATATATATATATATATATATATATATATATATATATATATATATAAACTGGTATTAGTTCACTGCAGAACAAAGGCCTCAGACATATCCTTCCATCTACGTCTGTTTATGATCTTCCTGTGCCAGTACACACCCGTAAACTTTCTAGTTCGTCAATCCGTCTTCTCTTCTTTCCACTGTTTCTTGTGTAATCTCTAGGGATCCATTCTGTCATTTTTAATGTTCATCTGTTATTTGTCATTTCATAATATGTCCTGCCCTTGTCCATTTCTTTTTATTACATGTTTTTAGGATATCCTCTACTTTAGTTTGCTGTCTTATCCATGTTGTTCTCTTTCTGTCTGTTAGTGTTATTCCCATCATTATCTTTTCCATAGCTCTTTGAGCTGTAACTAGCTTCTCTGAGGCTTTAGTAAGGCTCCAAGTTTCTGATGCATAAATTAATACTGGTAAGACCATCTCATGAAATGCTTTTCTTTTTAGAGAGAGTTGCATATTACTTTTTATAATATAATTTTGTTTACCAAATGCTCTCCATCCCATGTTTATTTCTTTTAATTTTGGTATCGTGTCCTAGGGAAACTTACTGTCTGTCCTAAGTACATATATTCATTAACAATATCTAAAGGCTCTCCCATAACTCTTATTTGGTATGTCTCTGCATTTTCAACATGGTCCTAGTTTTACTCATTTTCATTTCCAGTTCTACATTTGTGCTTTCTCTATTCAAATCTTCTATCATCTTTTGTAATTCCTCCCATGATTCACTAAACACAACTATGTCATCTGCAAATCCTAAGTTGTTAAGGTATTCCGCGTTTATATTAATTCCTACATTTTTCCAATTAAAATTTTTAAAAACTAATAGGCATGCTGTGAATAATTTAGGAGAGATGGGGTCTCCCTGTTTAACTCCTCTCTCAATCCTCAATCGGAATTTTCTAGTTATATTTAAGTAGTTTTAGAATTGCGTGTTTATATCTATCTATCTATCTATCTATCTTTATATATATATACATATAAATGTATATACATATATATATATATTATATATACATATATATATATATATATATATATATATATATATATATATATATATATATATATATATATATATTCAAGTTTTCTAACGTAATATTCTTATATTCCTTGTTTATGAAGGGGTTTCATTACTGCTGAGGTTTTAATAGAATCAACAGCTTTCCCAAAGTCTATAAATGCCATACATAGTGGTTTGTCATACTCTGTTGATTTTTCCATTACCTGGTAAATTACATGGATATGGTCAGTTGTGGAATACCCACTTCTAAAGCCTGCCTGCTCTCTTAGTTGATTAAATTATAGCTGTCTTTCTATTCGGCTTTATATGATCTTTTGTAAATATTTTTTACATTGCGGAGAATAAACTTATTGCATGGTAATTTTTCGGGTCTTTTGTCTCCCTTTTTGTGAATTATTATAATGTTAAAGTTTTTCCAAGCTATAGGTGTAGAGCATTTTGGCAGCCATTTGGTGTAGTTCAACGAGTTTTACTACCATGAAATCTCCTCCATCTATTATTAAATCAATTGTTAGGCAATCTTTTCCTGCTGATTTGTCACTTTTCATGCCTTTTAATGCCTTTTTTACTTCTCCTTCTGTTGATTTTGCTACTGGCTCATGTGTTTCATTATTTCTGTATAAGAAGTTATTTCCTATATCACTATTGTATAGCATTGTATAGAAATCCTCTGCAATTTATATATATATATATATATATATATATATATATATATATATATATGTATATATATATATGTGTGTGTGTATATATATATGTGTGTATGTATATATATACATATATATATATATATATATATACATATATATATATATATATATATATATATATATATATATATATATATATATATATATATATAATGTATACATATATTGAGTAAAAGTAGTAAAAGTCTAGTTAGAAACTGTAATTTCAGTAAGGTTCAGAATTGTAAGAAAAAATATGTTCTTGATGTAAGGAGGTACTTGTTCCAAACTCTTTTCAGATTTGCGACTAACATTCTCTCTCTCTCTCTCTCTCTCTCTCTCTCTCTCTCTCTCTCTCTCTCTCTCTCTCGTCGTTCGCATGCACACACAATATATATTCCTTGTTCTTGCATGAAAGCGATGGTTTTTTGTACCACTTCGTTAAAAATAGTTACAATTCTGCTGCGAACCGCTTACTTCTGAAATACAATTGAGAAGCTAGATGATGATTAAAACTAATGAAAGTTAGAAAGCTTGAAATATTTTTTCTCTCTCACCCTTCAATATATTCCTTACATAAGACCGATGATTTTTAATACCACTTCGTTAAAAGCAATTGCAATTCTGTCATGAGCTGTTTATCTGAATTACAGAGGAAACGCTGAATGATGAACAAAATTAATGACGACCAACAAATTTCAATAGTTTTTTTTTCACTGATCTTCATGTTGAAATTATCTTCATGCTAATGATCTTTCATTTTAATGCATTTTTCTTATAACAGAATATATGCAAACATTTCTCTCCAGCACATCATATTATTATTTAAGTAACAAACATAGTGGGAAAAGCAAGATACTATGAGACCAATGGCTCCAACAGGGAAAATAGCCCAGTGAGGAATGGAAATAAGGATACACATAGAATAGTGTGCCTGAGTGTACCCTCAACCAAGAGAACTTAACTGAAGACAGTGGAAGACCTTGGTACAGAGGCTGTGGCACTATTCAAGGCTAGAGAACACTGGTTTGATTTTTGAGCGTCCTTCTCCTAGAAGAGCTGCCTACCATGGTTAGAGTCTCTCTTCTACCCATACCAAGTGGAAAATAGCCGCTGAACAATTACAGTGCAGTAGTTAGCCCCTCCAGTGAAGAATTTTTTTCGGTTACCTTATTGTTTTCAGGTGTATGAGGAAAGAATAGGCCAGATTATTCGGTGTATTTTTAGGGAAAGTAAAACTGTTCTGCAACTAGAGAAGGATCCAATCTAGTACTCTTAGCTTTAATTCTAGAATTATATCAAAAGTGATACCTTAGACAAGATGGTTTCCCATCCGTGATCTGGCCAGTCAAAATGCCTAATAACTTTCTATCGGTAGTATTTCAACAGGTGGCTGGTGCATTGGCCAACCTACTTCCTTCACACACATTAACGACACTAATTCACTACCTTTCTCAATTTGCACAAACTAATTTTCCTTCTTATTACATTTTTTATTATGTCCTAAATTTGATTGTACATAATTTTCACCTATTGAGGTGAGAAATGGTTTTTCTGACTTTTACACAAAAGATTGGAAATTAGTATCGCTTCTTGTATACGGCCAGATATTTGATTAAGCTGAGCTATTTTTATGATGTAGACCAAAGAATGGTTAGCTCTTTGCAGTTTTGCTAAACGAGACAATAATTTTCTAGTGAAAATTACGAACAAGCATACTTTTCGACATTTTATTCAACTCTTATCAAAGGATGCAAAATTTAATCAAACTAACAATACAAATGCAACAAAATATACTTTTTTAAGAAATTCATGAATATATAATGTAAACGCAACGCCCTTCCAAGCATTCACTTAACTAAGTTCAATTGAAATAACGAGCAAATTTGTGTGGGTCAGAATTTATGTTTACAACTTCCGCTTTTTGTGGCTTTGTTTCCTATTTTCCGTTTTCTTTTCTCAGCTTCTCGAACCTTCCTTTGCCCACCTTCGGAACCTCAATCTTCCATAAAACCAACGTCTTCTGTAACTCCCTTTGCCATCCCCCACCCCTATCCCCTCTCCAGTACCCCCATCGTCCCCAACACCTTAGTGGCACCTCGTACAAAGTCCCCATCGTCTTTCTCCTTCAACAGGGACTCGGGTTGATTACAGGTTGCGAGTCTCGGGGTCGGCCATCTGTGATCTGTGGCCGCATTAGTCCCTCTCCAGCTCTGTCCAGCGTTACCAACTCGGCCTTTTCCAGTAACGCACTGGCCTTTGCTTTGTTCTACATGCAAGTATTTTCTAACGTTTGCATGTACCTCGTAACGCCTTTCTTCATATCAACGCGCTTTGAATAGGCATAGATTATTACGAGCCTCTCGTTTTAAGAGAATATTTCAAATAGTTAATTTTCAAATTTTTTGAAGGTGTAATATTAGCTTTGGCCAGAATCCTGGTGGAAATACTTCTTTGGAGACCGATGGATCACATGAAGGCTGAGCATGAGCGGGCAGATGGGTGGACGGTGGTGCGAGGCGGGATTTTTTAAGACCCAGGGGAAACATTGGATGGCATTGCCAAGAAACCCGGGGTTTGTTTTTGTTCTGTTTGTAAGCAGCAGAGGTCGTACAAGGCGAATTTGAAGCCATATGAATGCTTTAGTGTGTCGTCTTCAGGGTAATTAATTAAAGGGACTTTGAAGAGACTCATTCATCTTGTTACTTTGATGGATTTTCTCCGGATGTATTTATGGTGTTTTACGATAGATAAACATTGTGTTTATCACGCACTGACTGATCGTTATTAATGACTTGAACGTTAGCTTCTGTTACCAAAATATATTTCGTACCGTAAACGCATTAAGATTTGACAATTTTATTTATGTATCAAGATGTCGAGCTTGAAGAACTCCCATGTATTTTTATGGGAATGTTATGCATAATTGTCGTTCAGTTTACTAGTTATAATAAAGAGAAGTGATATTATGACTGCAAATGTCATGGTTTTCTTTTCGACAATTCAAAGCCTTTCAACATTGAATTCCAGTACATAAATAATGTTCTTAATCCCATTTTAAAGATTATCACTACTAGCCAGTTCAGCTATGAAAATAATTTTACTGTTTCTGTCCGCCATGAAGATAATGCTTTCAACCTCGAAAGTTCTGACTGCTAATAATACTCTATTGAAGTCCATGCCTTCATTCATGAAAAACATATTGATTGACTATTTCAATACCGAAAAACCATCCAAAATAGTTACTCAACCAATGATAATTACGACTGTTAATAATTTCATCTGGGTGTAGCGTGTAATTAAAATTAGATATAGACAGTGTTCCTAATTGTTTTGAGTGAATAAACGTACCAGTCCCTTTGCAGCGAAAATATTACGTTTACTTATATACTTCCATCTGACTTGCTGTGATTTTTCGTGAACGGCACAGGTGGTGGTTTTTTCACCACGAAAGACCTGTCAATTGGTAACATCAGCCACGAGACATATCCATTGGTCATTGTATGAATGAAAAATATGTTTTGAATAGTTGTAACCCTGAGGGCAACATTTTTAGTCTTGGAAGCCATTGAAGCAATGAACACTCATCATTTCAACTGTGAGATTTTCATTCACATAAGCATTCTCATATCATATATGAAGCTGGGGGACATTCCATAAGTATATTTCAACCAAGAGATTACAACCAAAGCAAATTTATACTGTAGTTAGGAAAGCATTCACACTTTAAATATCAACCACGATTGTTGAACTGCCGGCCATTTCAACAATAGGAATTTGTCATTTTAGCTTGCTAACCATAACTAGGTATCATTGCAGTCACTTTGGACTTGTCAGTCAGACGACTCGGGTTTTTTTTAATTTTTTTTTCATTTTTTTTTTTCATATGATTTGTTAGATCTAGTCAATTAAAAGATAAGTGTCAATTCTCTGTTTTCTTTCGGCAATGGAAAAAGTAACGTTTAATCTGGTTCATCATAATGATTTCAGTGGAGTGGAAATATGAACTGATCTATTTCTATGAAAGGGATTTTACCTGGATGGAGTGAAAAGTTCATCTCTTTGTCTGATTCTTTTCAGTTTATATAAAGTATTATCGTTATTATTATTTAATGTGTATATTAGTTGCTGAATGAATCAAACAGAAATTAATGGAGTAAAAAATGGAATAAGCCTAATGCCTCTGTTATAATATAACCGAATTGTATAATCTCATATATTCACTGAAGCATACACAGAATGTTATATAGAGAAGATCTTGTGATGAAAAATATCATAGAAATTAACTTTTACTGATGAAGAGCGTTAAAATCCTCTTTGAAATCTTAAAGAATGGTATGTTACTTGGTTTTTCTTTATATATCACATTATTGTTTTTGTATTTATGAAGCTGCAAGAAAGAGCATTTTATAATATACGATTTTAAAATATAAAGACATAATCTGACCATCAATGCTTTTAGTCAGCTGAAACGTAAGGAAAAGATAGAGACCAAAGTAGAAATTTGTATTAGAAACTCGAATTTTGGCCTTTTGAAAGGTTTCATGTGGAAAATAGAAAACGGTCTTGTTAAAAAAAAATAAATAAATTGCGCGTCTGACAGTTGCTTATTTTGTCTAAATGAATCTGAAGAGTGGACACTTATACACATTTATTTTTTATCTGTTTTATCAATTTATTCTAGTTTTGCTGGTATTAACTGGAAGGCGACTATGAATATCTCATAGCTGACAAAATTTAGTTTTTCAATAATTACTCGTTGCTACGTTTGGGTCTATATGTAATTATTTTTTTACGCAAATACTTAGTTTTATATCAGTGGTTAAAGTTCAATTTACTATGAAAAAATGTACTCTTCTTCATGCATATATATCTTGAAAAATGAATCTTTATCCCCATATATCGGTAAACTGCTGCTCGATTAGGACGCGAGAAGAACATATGTTACTGGAGACATCTATCACACTCTTGTGCAACAACCATATAATGATACTCTACACTAAACGTATTTTATGTCGGTATTGAACGCACCGAGGATATATAGAAAATAATACCGGAACTAGTTATTACACATCTATGGGTTCCCATATGGACCTCCAACTGATTCTGTATTTAAGACTCTTCGACGACCGTAGTCACAATAGACTGCAACTCGTAAATCCTCCACTCGATGTTGGGACAAATTGAGGCGAAGTCGTCCGCGATCTGTCATTAGGAAATGCCTTTCGTGCGATCAATCTACATTAATACCGTAAAAAAAAAAAAGTCGTAGATTTGGCTGCATGTCATTCTTCCCAGGCGATGGTTCCATCAATTTTTATTACGGATGATAAAAAGATCTAATGACAGGAATTTAAGGGAGATAAATGCCTCCTTTTGGGTCGACGAATCACGTAATATTGGTACCTTTGGATCTGATGATAAAATATAGGGACAACATGCAATTTAAGGGGATCCTCCCACCTCCCACCCTACGACATCGCCTTCAGGCTGAAATGGCTCGGATACACGATATTGTATAGGTATGCATCTGGAAACCGATGACTCATCAATTAGAAGATTGGTTTTATCAACGGTTATTTTGACATGGGGCTGCGATAGATAAATACAGAAAAGGATAGTATTCCCATTTGCAATAACAATATCAAGGTTAGACTAAGATGGCGATGGACATTGGGTTTGAATAAGTTTTGTGGAAAATAACGGAATTATTTAATGAGGTTAGGATCAGAATCAGAAGTTTAATTCTCTTCCAAAGCAGTCGATAGAAACCTTATTCTTGATTTATTTTACATTTAGTAAACTGTATTTTGAAATCTTATTAAAAAGAGGAGTAGAACTATATCTTGATACAAGCGTTAGATTAAACTTTCTTATTATATTAGATCAAATACGAATTAGAGCTATGGATGAATGTTAACTACATCCTATGATCAACAATATTAGCTTTTCTTGACTTTGAAAGAAAGTTTGAATAAAATTGATAAAACCATCCCTTTTTGTATGTATCTAATTTCATCACTAGTTACTGACTTTCGACAACTTTCGACTTCGAAGAGTAATCACAAACACAATTAGGATAGTTTATAGAGTCGGGTTCCCTGTTACATCCAGCTTCCTTAGGAATCCATCACTTTCCTCACTTTGTGCTGCTTCAAATAGCACGCCCTTCAGCGCAAGTCCTGGGGCTATATCGGCTCCTACCGTCTCCATATTCCATTTCAATGACTTGGATATGGTCCCAAGTGCTCCTAGGATTATTGGTACCACTTCGCCATGCATATTCCATAGCCCTCTCAATTCAATTCGTATGTATTATTATTATTATTATTATTATTATTATTGTTGTTGTTGTTGTTGTTATTATTGTTATTATTATTATTATTATTATTATTATTATTATTATTATTATAGGGAGTTTAAGCCAACCACGAATGGACAGATTTTTAAAACAATACATAATATGTATACATATAAATATGTGATATTTCCAGGCCTTTTCTATTGGCCAAGCGGTTATGAAAAAGGGGTCAGGAGTGTAAAAACTTGGGAAGTGACATGCAAATAATGATTTTTTAAATCTTCGGCAACGTTTTAAAAATCAGTAAAAGATAGCTAACGTTCTGAAAATTAAGATTTTGTTAATTAAGAAGGATGGGTAATTTATACGGGTTGGGCATTAATGGAGTAAATTATGGGTGATCATAAGAAAACTCGGTTTGATTAGTAAATGGTTTATTAAGGTTTGAAGGCAGCTCATGAATAATAGGGGTAAGGTATAGTTAGAGTGCCCTAGGGACTGACCATACACACACACACATATATATGTGTGTATATATATATATGTATATATATATATATATATATATATATATATATATATATATATATATATGTGTGTGTGTGTGTGTGTGTGTGTGTGTGTGTGTGTGTGTGTGTGTATGGTCAGTCCCTAGGGCACTCTCACTATCCCTTACCTCTTTTATTCATGACCTGCCTTCAAACCTTAATAAACCATTTACTAATCAAACTGAGTTTTCTTATGATCACCCATAATTTATATATATATATATACATATATATATATATATATATATATATATATATATATATATATATATATATATATATATATATGATCAGCGTCCAAGCTCCTTCTTCACTCAAGCTAGAACCAGGGAGAGCCAGGCAGGCAATGGCTGTTGATGTCTCAGCTGGCAGACATACTGTATAGGTCAGCCAAATAAGAAACTATCGAGCTTGAGCGTGACTCGAACCCTGGTCCGGCGATCGCTAGACAGGAACGTCACCAATACTAGTAGAGGGATTATGCGAGTTTATGATCGATTGATTAGTAAAGCAGCCATCGTGGAAGTGCTAGGAGACTGAACTGTTGGATGTACAGGTGTAGGTAGTTATAAAAAGGAATTTTTTGATATCAGTTCTTTCATAAACAAAGATATTTAAGATTTTGTAATAAAAGAGATCCTCCATTACAAAAGAGGTTCAGTGTTTTTTTTTTTTTTATTTTTTTCTAAATCTTATGCTCAATTGATTGAGTGTGTTCTTATTCAGTTTCTTATTACATGAGCCAATTGCTTATATATAAATGAATTTGAAAAGGCCTTGGAGACTGGGAGGAGTTAAGAAAGAAGCAAAAAAGCCTCAAGCTTAAAACGTTATTTCACAGTATTACCTTTGATAAATTTTGTAAGAGAGATATCTGGTGGACTTTTATTAAGGCATAAGATGATCTGAAAAGTTCTATTAGGTTTAGAACTAGTCCTTATCACGAACGCATTCCATTTTTGTTTTTTGAGATTTTTTTTTCCTCCTAAGTAGCTTCCTATGAGCGTTTTAAAAATAGATAAGTCTATTACAAGTGGTAGTCTATTTTCATTCTTTTTAAACATATTTAAACCGTTTATATCATAAAAAACCGCCACTTCTCTTCCTTTGCCTTATGATTAATATTTAATTATTTCGATTCGTTTTCTTTTCTTTTGAAGAGAGAGAGAGAGAGAGAGAGAGAGAGAGAGAGAGAGAGAGAGAGAGAGAGAGAGAGAGAGAGAGAGAATATGTGTGTATGTTCGTGTGCATGTGTATGCATTCACACACAGACATAATTATTCGTAATAGAATCAAATCATAAATGGGGATGTTGCAAAATGTGTATTTACTTCTCCTCTATTCTAGATCGTTAAACGCTTCGTACTCGTCACCAGCGATGGTGTTATGAAAACTATTCTTTTTTAAGGCATCTGCTGATGTTAATTTATCATGTGTGAGCATTCGTTCGTCAAGTTCTTTGTCTCCTACAGCTGTTATCTTCGATGCGTAAATATTGAGATAGATTGACTTCTGGTGTAGACCCTGTATCTCATCTCTACCACGCCCACACCCTCTAAACTTTACCCTGCTCCTCCCCCCCCCTCTCTCTCTCTCTCTCTCTCTCTCTCTCTCTCTCTCTCTCTCTCTCTCTCTCATTAGAAAAATTATCGGGGGAAGATGGTTTGGCAGACAGTAAACAAATGACCCGTGAGACAGAGGCCGTTCTGTAAACAGCAACAACCCATCGTATCCGCTCCTTCTGCAACTCCTACGCACGGACGCACGAACACACAAACGCAGACGCCAGGCCTTAATCATCAGCTGATCATCAACAACTGATAAAACCTTTTCTGATAAATGAACCTCTGTACCCACCACTCTCTCTCTCTCTCTCTCTCTCTCTCTCTCTCTCTCTCTCTCTCTCTCTCTCTCTAGGGTGTTTATGGAGTGAGACAGAATACGTTAATTTCTCAGCTTTAGCATACTGCTTGAATTAGGTTTTTGTCATGCATTTTATTATATAAACACTTGATAGCTATTTATGTTTTCATAGGAATGTGTCTTTTCATTACTCTAGTAGGTTTTAAACTAACTTAGGTTTCCCGCGACTCATTTTGGGATGAAATCGCTTGTCCCATGCCTTTCTCCGCTGATGTTCGCGAGACTTATGTGCATATGTCTTGTCTTGTACTTTTATGAAGCACACTTACAATAATGCACACACACACACACACACACACACACACACACACATATATATATATATATATATATATATATATATATATATATATATATACACAGTTACACATTCTTCACGTGTACGTTTCTTATTTTTATATCAAAATACATTTGCATAGTCTCCTGCCAGGTATTTTTTGTTTGCATTACTTTTGCATAAAAAAAACTGTGACTGTGATAAGGGATCTCAGACAACAACGCGCCTAATTCATAAACAACAATAGTGACTTCTGCCCTTCTTCTCACGATGAGCCTGATAGATATCGGCCAAATATACTGCGCGAGATATCGCACCCGAATTTACGCGTTTGTCAAACAGCGCTTGTTTGTCGACCGATTATTTATTGACGACACGATCCAGTAAGAGGTTATAGTGGTGTAGGTGTAGGCTGACGTCTTGCGAGTGCCGTTGAGAAAGTCACATTCGTCTTTGTTTCGTACACCAGTGAAAGGCGCCCTCATCTGAAAGTGATAAGAACGATGCCCAATGAAAGACGCTCACAGCTAAAGCGATGGAGACGATGATGGCCTCTGAAAAAGATGTATCTGATTATATTTCTTTTGACTTTAGATATCTCCCCTGTTTTTACTGTAGAAGATTATTTACCTGATTTCGAACTAATTTGAAATAGATACTAGGGATGTTGAGAGGTGGATTTAGTCGAACGAATCTGATCATTAGTCAGGAATGATGATTTAACGGTTAAATGTTTGGTTCAGATTGTTCGACTTCTGTTATAAATTTTGTTGACTTGGTTATCAATTTAGATGAATAAAACGGCATGCACACACACAATAATATATATGTTATATATATATATATATTATATATACATATATATATATATATATATATATATATATATATATATATATATATATATATATATATATACACACACACACACAAACACATATAATCCTCTGAAGAAGTAGAACGAAACTATTTTTATTTTCCTTGTGCTTCTTTTGCACCTGAGCATCACGATTCCCTGTGATTTTTACTTACACACATATACATATATATGTATAATATATATATATATATATATATATATACATATATATATAATATATATATATATATATATATATATATATATATATATATATATATATATATATATATACGTATATATATACATGTATATATAATATAGCACTTTTAAGAGTGGGAAGACTCAGATATACATGGCTCAGGACTATGAAGCGTGATGTAGGAGTTGATAAATGGAGAAATATTGGTTTAGCAGCTCAAGATATAGACGAATGGCGAAATCTAACCAAAGTCCTTCCGTCAATAGGCGTAGATGGTATATATATATATATATATATATATATATATATATATATATATATATATATATATATATATATATATATATACACACAACAACAACAACAACAGCAGCAGCAACAATAAATGTAGCCGTGTCTATTCCATCGCAGGACAAAGGCCTCAGACATGTCGGTTCATGATTGGGGTTTGGCTAGTTTTTATCACCACGCTGGCCAGTGCAGATTGGTGATGGTGGGACATTTTCGTCTGATCGCTGTCAGCAAACCAACCTAGTATAGGTGGCCCTGACTAGTACAGCTTTGCTGATCATGGTCCTAAGCAAATCCTTTCACCATGTTAAGGTATTTCCACTTACTCAGAATATATATATATATATATATATATATATATATATATATATATATATATATGTGTGTGTGTGTGTGTGTGTTTTGAAATCAGCCAAATAAATATTTTAATGTCGACTAAGCTCACAAACGAATATAGAAAATTCTTTCAGTTATAAATATTTCTACCCAGGGGAGAATCCGAACCTCGACGCCGATACAAGTAAACAGGGTTATTGATCAGGGTTGAGGTAGCCGATGTGGTAACATCCCTTACTGGTAAACACCAGACCAGGGCTCGAGACCCTCTCAAACTCATTACTTCCTTTGGTCACTGCAACCTCACCCTCCTTGTGAGCTAAGGATGTGGGTTTTAGGTTAGGAAGCATATAGGTATATCTGCTGAGTCATCACCAGCTATTGCTTAGCCCTCCTTGGTCCTAGCTTTGGGGTAGAGGAGGCTTGGGCGCTGATCGAATGTATATATAGTCAATCTCTAGTAGGGCATTGTCGTGCCTGATAGGGCAATGTCACTGTCCCGTGCCTCTGCCATTCATGAGTGGTCTTTAAACCTTATTATTATCGGCGCTAAACTTCGAATCCTTGATCGAGCAGAAATATTTATTATTAAAGGAACTTCTTGTTGAGTTTTGATCCTGTGGTTGAGTGAATTCGATATTTATGGGTATTTGTAACTTGATTGAAGAAATAAAATCACCATAGCTAGTGACAAAGTATTCATATATATATATATATATATATATATATATATATATATATATATATATATATATATATATATATATATATATATATAATGTCCTGTAGTTGTTGATATCATTCAATTTTTATTTGTCCCTCTGCGAGGTTGGTTCCACTTCTGTTTTATGCATATTTTTAGTTGATTTTCTTTTCTTTTTTACTCTTATATTAATTTGTATATTTTTATTACTGTTTCTTAATGTTATTTTTGTACTACTTATTTGTAGCCGTGGAAGATATAATAATGATGATCACGAAACGTCAGGATTTTTAGAACTGCCTATTTCCATGTCCATTTTGAGAAATATAAATTGCTGGCTGTAGCCATCTTCACTTATGGTATATATATATATATATATATATATATATATATATATATATATATATATATATATATATATATATAAATTTATATATGTGTGTGTGCGTGTGTGTGTGTGTGGGTGGGTGTACAGTATATGTGTATTCGTGAATGTGTGAGTTTGTAATGTATGTGTCTACGTCTAAGCAAGAGAGAGAGAGAGAGAGAGAGAGAGAGAGAGAGAGAGAGAGACTTAAAAGTTTTTTTGTGTATTTATTGTGGGTAATTAAGGAAAAACCTGTTTAGGTAAGCTCATCTAATTTCTGAGAGGTGTCTTTATCCTCCACCGCCATATCTTTCCATGTGTTGTTAGAAACTATAAATAGAGATACAGTACTCATATCTTGATATTCGCTTATCCTCACAAGTAAATGTTTATATTATAATTTATTTTACGCATAAAATAACATATTTCGAGACAGCTCTTGTCGTACTTCGTATTCTATGTATTTAATGATGTAGATATCTTAGTAAAGGCTATATTTCATTATAAGCTATTTCGCAGTGTAAACGACTTATGAATCATTAGATTATGATATACTTAGGAACACCTTATATAGTTTTCACCATTTAAACAGAAAAACTGTTTCAAGATCATTTTGACCAGCTACAAAGATACCTGGTAAGAACCAAATACCAAAATACTGCAACAGATATTTGATTTTTCTAAATAAAATCTAAGACAAAAAATTTTTACACCATGAATTGCAACTCTACATTTACTGCTGTAGTTATTTAATACTAAAGCGAGAGTGTTCAATATTCGTTGTTATTTTTAAAGAAATTGAATAACTTGTCATTTACAGTTTGGAGTTTTAACGAAATAAATGGTTCGATTTAAGCAGCTAATTTAAACTTGAAATTCCTTAATAGGTAATCTAGAATTTATTCAAAAGTAACGTGCAGAAACGCTTGTTCAAAATGATTTATGCTAATTTCATTGGCATTACTTGTTGTAACAAGTTGAAAACATTATTTCTCTGCAACACACCTTCTTTCCAGCAAGAGAAAAAAAAAATGCCCGTGAGAATAAATAAGAAAAATCCGAAACAGCCATTACACTTGAGTTCAAAGAACCTTGATGCATCCGAAGTTAATTTTCACAGGCGAGTGCCTGCCATTTCGTGGGAGGCGAATGTTATGTGCTAAACTGCGAAATACCAACAGCGTTAACATCAGGACCAGCCTCTAACTTGGTTAAGAGAGGGTCGTTTGCTTTAAACATATAATTCATTTGTCCGTCTATAAATCTAAGACACATGCGGATAAGGGGCGGACTGGCTAAATAACTCCCCAAAGGTATTAAGAAACGAAAGTAAAAAAGAGGCCCTTGTGTTTCATTCGGTTTTAATTCCGTTTCTGGGAAAGGTTTCGTCAGGCGGAAAAGGTTACACGCGCTTCTAGGCATAGACGTTCTGAAAAGGAGAAAAAATGTTTGTGTTGTGGAAATAGATGGAACTTTGTTTTTCAGACATTCCTCAATTATCGATTTGGTGCAGATGTGTGACTTTTTAATGTTAATATAATTTAATATTTAATTTTGTATATTTTAACATTTATACCTTACCTTCCATGCCTGTTGCATAGAATACAAAAACAGGAGATCAATACTTAGCCAAGATTCAACTAATTTATTGGCATTTTTTTTCCGATGGCTTTTTTGTATGTACAAATTGAATGGGCCCAGTAGACTTTTAGGATAATATTAGTGAAATGCAATGCTTTTATTTAATTTATTTCATTTCCATGAACAATAAGAAAAAAATGGATCATTATGTTTTGATTTTATATAAGGAGAATACATTGAAAACTGAATAATCTCTATGTGCTCTAGATCCGAAACGAATAATCTCTATATGCTCCAGAATCCTAGGCGGCTCTGTCACCCATCGTTCCAGCGTCCAAACCAAAGAAATTATCTTACCTGATAAAACTAAACCTTCCAATCAATGAAATGTATATCCGTTTTGGTTTCATTTTTTATATCTATTTTTTTCCCCGAATTCAAAAGCTCGGGAAGCAGCGGTAAAATCCGGTGGGATGAGTCTCTTTTATCGTCGGTGTATAGGATTGTTCCAGAATTTTCATTATCGTGTTACGGGTTCGTCTTTTACTGATGAAAACAGTTGCACGCATTGCAGGATGATTGTCCTTTTTCATATTCGTCGTGTTTTTATTTGATTTTTTTAAGGGGAAGCGACGTTTTTTATGGAGTCTTAATTACAGCTCCGGTTTTGTTTGTCCTGTTCTTGTTGATGTATTTTTTTTACAGCTGATTGAAATGTTATTGTTATGGTTCTTATTATTGTTACGGAGTTTCTGCTTTCATAATTTTTTTATTTGCTATTACCATTGGGATTTTCTTTATTTCATTCGTATTAAGGATATTGTCAGTACTGAAAGCATATCGTATTTCCATTTTTCTTTCCTTGTATAACGTCAGTATAGAAAAAAAGTATAAAATTTCAGACAACACTTCGTGTCTTATTATACTGGTTCTTGGCGTAATAACGGGAAAGTTGCAATTCATTTGTTCTTAGGAAAGAGTTAGAGTTCGGTATGACATATTAGGGGCCAAAACATAAAATAGCAAAATGATAAGCGTTAAAAGAGGAAGAATAACTTTATTTCATACTTACTCGTGTGTTTGGGTAGAATTGTATATAAATGCCCCTTTCAGGGTGGGGATACCTTAACGAGGTGAAAGGGTTTGTGTATTGCCATGACCAGCAAAGCTCTACTAGACAGGGCCACCCATGCTAGGTTGGTTTGCTATTAGTGGTCAGACAAAAAAACTACCACCATCAACAATCCTCAGTGGCCAGTGTGGTAATGAAAATTACCAAACCACCAGATATGCCCTTTGTTGTTGTTGTTGTGTATGAGTGGTAATGGGAGGCAAGGTGCTCGATTTATCCCTTATGGGAAAATTAGATTCTGTCCAACCCACATACATTGAATGATAATATTAAAATGAGACTTTTATGAAATGCCGTAATTCATGTATTACAAGGCATATTGATATTAATATTTTTTATGAGTTATACTTTAATGGTTTTATTGTGATTTTAAATTTTAATCTGCTTATCGATTTGATTTAATTTTATGATATTTTACTGTATTTTACTTTAATTTATATATTAATATCTTATACTAAGGTATATACGCGCTTAATGGCCTTGCGGCTCCGGTGCTGGGCTTAGGGCCAAAAATTTCATAAATCAATCAATCAATCAATCAACTATCTCCAATGAGTGCTGTATCATCTGCAAGCATTAACTATTCCGCACTCATCCACGACTTATTTTCTTATCCCATAACTCCTCTCTCTGATATCTTGCATCATTCCACTCATAAAGATGTAAAACATATCACATTTTCCTCGGACATCTTTTACACCAGTCCAGGAAGTTTCTCATTTATTTACTCTTAACACTCAGTGTACTAGGAGCTTATAAACTTGATAATTATTAACAATTGATTTTCCATACTAGACATCTTCAACTATTAACACAGTGTTAACAAGCGTAAGCGTATGTGATGATAAATTAAGATGCTGATTGAAGTTGGTATTTTTAGGTTTCGTTGCATGTATGTTAATAGAGAAGTAGATTCTACTCTGACAATATAAATTCTTTATATATATATATATATATATATATATATATATATATATATATATATATATATATATATATATATGTGTGTGTGTGTGTGTGTGTGTGTGTGTATATATATATATATATATATATATATATATATAAAGATATATATATATATATATATATATACACACACACACACACACACACACACATATATATATATATATATAAAGATATATATATATATATATATATATATATATATATATATATATATATATGATATTGTGGGATTACTCATAAGGTAAATCAATCACTCAACCAAAAGATTCTGCTACATTGAATATAGTGTAATTTGATTATTCAAGAGATTTTGTTCCATTAAAAAATGTAATTGAGTCAGCATATTTAAAATAAATTAGAATGATTTGTATATTAAGCAGATAGAACGTGAAAAATCGAAAATCGATTAATATAAAACTATTCTAAACTGTATTGAAATGTATTTATAGTTAGGCAATTTTCATGTTTATGATTAGATGAAGATGCTAAGGCCAGCAATGAGTTGTTGTGATTCAGTGAAGCTTATTTTAGTCCGTTTTCATGGGAGATAGAAAAATTTAGTGATAATATTGATCACGGGCAAGAAAATAGCTTTTATCCCTATCTATCCTATCTTTTTGTAAAAGAGGTTATGTGGGTCTTCAGAAAAACATAATTGATTCTGAAAATTACTGTGATAAGAGAAGAGGATACTAGTAAATACTGACGATTGAAAGTGATACATTAGTAATTGTAATTTAAATGTCTTGGAGGCTTTTGACATTTGCAAATTGAGAAAGCAGGAGGTTATAGCTCAAAGTGTAAAGTGAAGAAATTTGAGAAATATGAATCGTATAATAGGACTGCTGACCCAGTTCCCATTTATGGAGATTCAGAGTTTAATGATCATGGAAGTTGGTAGACGGGAATGTCAGAGGAATGTGTGGATTTAAGGAATTCGAACTGAAGAATTGACGATAACTAACAGCTGTAGTAAGAATATAGACAAAATATAAGGTGAGGTTATTTTATCCACTTGAGAAAATAAAGCGACTTAGCAAAAGGATGCACAAATCACAAGTTTAAAGACCAGGAATCTGAAACAGTATTAGAAGAGTTACGGAGTGAATGAAGAGCATCATTGCTAGAAAGGAAAGGAGTTCTTAAAACAAATTTTCATGCACACAAGATAGAAACTAGTACATATTGAACAGTGTGTACATTGTTCAGAAATGTATAGTGGATTCATAAAGCCACGATTACTCTCATATCTTTATCTTAAGACCAATGACATCTAAACCAAGTAACTCTTGCATAAAATAACACATGTAGTATGCGAATGTAGGCTGTACATGCATTTTTTATACATTTATACATATCAGTATATTACAGTCTTGTAGAGCCTACTCTAACCACACTTGTCTCTGCAAGCCCTATAATCTATATTTCAAGGTCTTTGCGAAAATTATACGAACCATGATAATTGAAATCGGTGAGTAGTTATTTACCTGACATTAGCGCACAGTAAATACTATCATTATATAGCCTTTGTAACGCGCCGGAACGGCCAAGTGGACAGGTATGAAGAAAGTGATAAGAAAGATAGGGAGAAAGAGAGCGATAGTAAGTTGACTCGAACACCTTGCAAGCAATAAGAAATTAGATCTTAAGAGAGAACAAATTGAATATTAGTAAAGTGACCTCTGAGAATGTTATATATAATATAACACTGGGAGGTGTTTAAAAGTTCGAAAAAAATATATGAAAGAAATCGAAATGAACTAGGAAAGAATTATTTTTCAGTTCCATTTATTATTTTACAATTATATTCTTAAATACAGGCTAAACTAATTAATAATATTGGTAGAACGTTACAGTATTTGTAAATTGATAATACCGGAAGGTGCGCTGTCATAAAAAAAACGTTTAGTATGTCTTTTGTATACCAGTTTAATCACGTATAAGAAGGAACCATTATAATCTCTACATTATATATTATATTCCATTGGTTGCTGATGAAATAGACGAAAGTAAAAGCTTATTAGTTACGAAAAATTCCAAATGTGCTCTTCGTCCCTTGCAATGTTCATGATTTATATTTGAAGGTACCTCATTGAATCCTGTCTTGGATTACTTTTGCCGTTTTGTTCTTTACTGAAGTCTCTGATTAGTAGTTCCTAGGGGCTGGAATCCAGTTTATTTCTTCCGCTGCTCTTTTTTTTTTTTTTTTTTCTTTTTCTTTTTTTATTTTCCTATGAAGCCGAGTCTGCCCCCGCAGCGACCGTCAGTGCAAATTATGCCGTGCACCGTAGGTATTACTTAAGGGTCTTTGAAGCGACCATTCAGCTTCCAGCCGCACCCACTTTTTAGTCTTCTTCTGCACCTACATTTTAGTCATACTACATCCACTATTTAGTTTTCCTCTGCACCGCCATTCCAGCTTCATTTCTCCAGCCTTGTCCAAACGCCTTTGATTTTACTTCATCCTGCAACTGCGTGGTTTTCTCCCAAATGCACTTCTATTCTGAATGGCATCCCTGGATCCGACGCTTAACCTTAAATCCAAAATTAAACGTTTCTGGTTTTATTGGTCTTATATCCGAAATATCTTAACTGCATCTGGAAGTTTATTTGATTTGTGAATTTTTTGTTGTTGATTGTTGTTTCCTTTTTATATAGTTTTTTTATCTTCACAATCATTAGTGTGGTACGTTGCCTTATTATTCTCACGACTATGAAGTAACATTTCATTGCAACTGCTAAGTCTTGTTTACTTGCGGAAAACTAAGTTATGTGAAAAAATCTAAATCGAATGTTATGTATTTGTGCGCGGCGTCGATTGGATTAAATTGGTTTTAGTATTTTGGGACTATAATTCGGCGTTGGGGCCTCTGAGGCCTATCAGTGTCCTAGTGCAACTGAGGGTAAGGAAAACCTTAAAATTAGATCATGGAGAAAATTTTGGAAGAAGTTGGACAGCAAAATGGAAGAAAGCTGAAATCGAGGTAGAGTAGAATACAAGCAAGTCCAGATAAGGGCAAAAGGAACTACAAAGACCCATAAGGAATGGCAATAGTGTATCTCATGATGTGTACTTACGACACTACCCACTCTTTTCGTGGTTGCCAGATGGTAAAGTTTTTCATAAATAAATGACAAGTAGCTTATTCATACTCCTATGTTATATGCATTTTCATTATTCCAAGCGAATACTCTTGGTCGTTTGTTTTCAATATAGTTTCGAAGGGATATTGTTTTTTATATGCGACATAATTTTAGTAAGAATAGCGAGAAGCGGAGCAATGCCATGACAGAAGTAATCGAAAAGACGTTTAGAAGACAAAAACTCCAGGAATCCATGATGAATAAAAGTGCAGGGTACAAAATACCATTATTGTATTTTGGGTTGGGAAGACGTGTCGCTATAGAGGCTTCTTGCAGCCTTGCAGGTTAATGAGTTGAATTTGAAGTGTTTGAGGATAAGTATACTTTCGTTTATTTGGTAATGTTTGTTAGAGAACGAAGAGGACTGTGACTTTGTTGTTGATCATCTTTTAAACCATCCTTATAAAGTGGGAAACATGCATGCCTCTTGAACAATGTGACACAAAATAAGTATAAATTTTATATAAGGTAAATCGCTTATCTTCAATAGGTCATCGGCAACTTTTCTCCATAAGCCTGGTTTGACTAATTTTATAAATGGGGAACATACATTTGACAGAATTTTACTCCTTTTATTATTTTGGTTACACTGATAAGGTAACTGCGAACATAATATCCTGCTTTGGCCAAACAGTAACCTCTCTTCTCTATCGTTCAACTTCGAATATATTTCAGTGGCGTCTGTTTAGGATTCACTTAGGCGCCTCGTATTTTCTGTCTCTTTAATCTTAGAAAAAGAGTGACAGGCTTAATAATTAAAGTGGCTAGACTACTAGGTAAAAAGCAGATGGATGACTACTGGACTCCTGGTTTTTTTTTTTACTATTGCCTCCTACCCAAACCGTATCCTTGAAGCTTGCTTATAATTGAAGTTAAAGTCGTGAAGTCATTTGTTCTGTTACGCTCATGGTTATCCTTTTTTTCGAATCTAAATATATCTTTAAATTGTGTATGTTGTGATTTTTGTGTTACTGTTGTGTGAATATTTTGGCGTATGTTTTTGCAAGTTGTCAATATCAAAGAGGAATCATTTAGTTTTATATTGACATATATATTGCTATCCATATTTAGATTTACATATATCGATTTCATGAAACATTTTGATACACATACCACTACAACTCATGAGTTGTATAAGGAAGACGAAAAATGTGATGTGTTAGTGGATTTTGAAATACATATATAGCTCTTGAACGGAATCGGTGGTTTTATATTTAAATATACATATATATAAATTTATATATACACAAATACATATACAGTACATGTATATATACATACACATATATGTACACACATATATATGTGTGTGTGTATATATATATATATATAAATATATATATATATATATATATATATATATATATATATATATATATATATATATATATATATACATAATGTGTGTGTCTGTATAGTCTGTGTGTTTGTATGAATACATATATGCATACATATTCATACATATATACATATGTTTATTCTTTAAATTATTTAGTGTTTGTATCTATTTTTCATGACCTGGACATATTCATTTAAGTCTTCTTTGGTATATTTCTTCGTTATATGATAATAGTAATAATAATTTTTCTCATAAATTATCGTAAAAATAAAGATAATAAAGAATAATCATTGAATGTTTAGTTCTCGCTCCCTGCATCCCAAAAATTAATTTATGTAATTTATCTAGTCATCATTATTATGAGAAAACTTAAACGAACATCAAATACGTTATTCGAATACTGGAATATTTCAAGAACCCAGATGCCATAAATGAATTATTTTTGTATTCAGCACTGTAATCAACCAGTTCTAATTGTGTTAACATTTCCTGTGTATGCCATTAGTAATTATTAATTAAAAGCCCAGCATTTGCAACATTACATTTGGATTAAAACCGTAGATACCGCAGGGTTGGTAATTTATTTATCATCATAACAAATAATGCAACTGATCTTTATACTTATTTATTTTTCGTTTTTTCCTCGCGACAGGAAATTTAATATTCAAACTTTATTCTCTCTGATAGTTGTTGATATCATGTGTCCGAGTGTGATGGAATATATAGTGTTGTTTTGGTGTTAGAAACACATGTTCACCAAAAGAGGAAGAAGTGTTTGTTTTACTTATATTCAAAAGACTTTATTTGTTAGCAATAAATCCTTCTTTTGTGCTTAAAAAAACTTAATATTGGGGTCCAAATCTGAATTGGTCCGGAGAACTCCTTTCGAATTGCGATAATTTGTCTAACACTGGGAATGTGTAGCCACGAAAGGAATTCCAAAGTTTTAAAGTTGAACTAAGGAAACGCTCTCAACTTCATTTGTAGATATCATTAAACCATTCGTGTTAGGATGACAGGAAGGATTAAAGGCTTAACAAATGTATTTACTCGAGTGCTGAGCGTCGTTACTGTTACAACAAACAATAGGATTAAATCTATTGCTTTGAGTTATACTTAGTTTACTGATCACTATCTAATTTCATCTGTTTTATTTTGTTCTCCTCATTTCCTTTTGATTCTCATGTCGCAGAATTGTCCTTAGATTTTAATTTTACGTGGATTTTGAGCTACAATTTCATCACCTATATTCATTAGTTTATAAAAATTTTTGGTGGTCTAGTGAAGTAGATATATCTTATTCTAGCGTACGCCACCCGTCAAAAATGACGGCTAAATATTTAGATATGTATGCGCACACATGCACACGAACCCCCTCTCACTAGGGTATGACTTCTCCCATTCCCCCTTATCCGAGGGACGGGGAGAGCCGGGTATGACAGTATATATATATATATATATATATATATATATATATATATATATATATATATATATATATATATATATATATATATATATGTAGAGAGAGAGAGAGAGAGAGAGAGAGAGAGAGAGAGAGAGAGAGAGAGAGAGAGAGAGAGAGAGAGAGAGAGAAATGTATATATAAATTTATATATATATTCTGTATATATACACACATATACAGTATATATATATATATATATATATATATATATATACATATAGCCGGAGATACTTGAAGTTTGTTCTGTGCACTTAATCTAAGAAACATCACTGTGGAATGATCTTGTGGTCAGTTTTAAAGATTATTTACATTCATACATGTGAAAAACTAATTCATCGATTCGTCTTTAAACCTGTTGAATATTCTAATGAGGTCAATTGACGCTTACGGTATATGAATTTCTCTTCAAGCTGAAAAAAAGTTGTGATTTATCAATGGCTTGACTAATTGTTCAATAGCAAACTATTAATGATGCGGAATTATATATTATGATTATCTTCTTGAGTTCTTAATAAGAATTGCAGTACACAAGTGTTTTTTGTTTTGTGTGTAATCATAAAAGATCTTATTCAAAAAAAAAAAAAATAGTGAAAGGTATTTTCATGAAGTAATTCAATGCCAGTTATCAATGATTTAGAGACGGAATCTTTGTGGATGATTTTTATTTTCATATTTTTTGGTTTTATTTTTTATATTTTATTTTTTTAAGACATATTTAAAATAGGGAATAATGAGCTCCCTATATTTCATAAAAATATCGAGTTTCTTTTTTTTTTTGACTAATTGAAAGAGTACACATTATAATGAATTTAAAATATAAGGTTTGGCGTTTGTTTAGTCATTCATTAACTTTGGAAAATGTCACAAATTATTGTAGGTTTGAGACTTACCTTCTATGTGAAGCATGATTAATGATTAAATTGAATATAGATAAATAAAAGATATATCTTGTTTAATTAAAAGATAAACCGAAAATGTTTTTGATGTCTGGGGGTTGACAGAAAAGAGATTTGATGCGCCAAGATGTCATAAAAAGAAAAAAACTAGATTATTGTAAAGAACTGTAGAAAATAGCAATGAATTCTGCAAATCATTAGGAAAATTAAGAGCTCTGAATTGCTCTTGGGAATGAATGAAGACAATACACAAAATGGTCTTTGAAAGTGAATGCATAAGAGCGTGTAATAAAAGCTGCTACAGATAAAAAAAATGAATGGAAGAAAATAATTAAGGAATTATAACCATCGTTAGGTGATAATTCTTAATTAAACCAAGATAATGAGAAATAGAGAACTATCCAAGATGATTAGAGAAGTAATTCACTTCATTAGAAATACCTCTAAATCTGTAAATTAAGCATTATAAGTTAGTAAGCACAAATCTTAGAAATACTTCATAAGATAATGTAATATAACCTTCGGCAGAGAAGTATAGGAATTCTGTAAAATAGTAGAAGAGGCGAAATAAATTCCTTGCAACACCTGGCTCACTAATGTTTATGTAACAGCTGGATGGTATTATTTTTTAGCAACAGTAACAGGTATTTTTTTTTTTTAATGTATGTCCCTCGCTATTAATTTTCATAAGTACATTACTGATGCTTCTTTCGTGAAGTGTTTTCTTTAATAGTCAATTGCTAATTCAGCTTATATTGAAAACCATCGCTTTTACTATCTCGTTTTCCTAAGTATCTTGAATACCATTAATGATATATCTCATCAAAGTATTAGCTTCGTTACAAAACACCTTCCGCCATCAATACTTTTTTTTTTTTTTTTTTTTTTTTTTGAAAGAAAAGTTCACTCATTAGTGAAATGAATTTGCTCTGCTGGATCCAGTGTCACTGACTTCCACTAGTCATGCAAAGGCCATTATTGGCTGCCTTCAGAAGCAGAACCAAATGATACGAACTCATTAATGGTGGTGCTTCACTCCATAAGGTCGAAGGCATTTTGATAAATAATGCCATTAGCTCTTGCTTGTTTCCATGCCTCGGTCGAATGCTTTCAGTCTGGGGCCTCTTCCAGCGCTTTTCGGATCCATTGGCGAAGAGGTTACACAGAACAGACGCTGTTATGATGATTGCTGGCAGCCGAGGAGCACTATAGCTGCCTCTTTCCTGGTCTTGCTTCTGCCGTCGGCGGTGCTCCTCGGTGGTCGCCTGGTCGTCGTTAAGCATAATGAGTTTATTTGTTTCGTTTCCCGTTAGAGTAGCAGCTAATGGGACGTCGTTTCCGACTTTTTTTTTTCCTTTGGGAAAGAACCTGGAAGTGATTTCGTCTTATGGAGATGACAGGGAATTTGTAAATGTTAATACTTTTATTTTATATATATGTATAAACAAATGTGTGTATATATGTATATTTAAATATATGTATGTATATATATATATATATATATATATATATATATATATCTATATATCTATATATCTATATATATACATATATATATGTGTGTGTGTGTTTGTATGACTTGATAGATATACAGTATATGTATATTCATGTATAAGTCTTATACTGTGGCAGAATGCTGCAGCGCTTTGCTCACGGTTTTTAGGTCCGTGAAACATTCCTGACCTTCCAGCCAATAGTTCACCTGGAAGTGAATGTGTTAGCGGCCGGTGGACCAAGTAAAAGGAGGTGAGACCAGCAACCTCATCCACAAGATTGTAACCTAATTGTTCCTTATCCCCTAGATTAGTCATACGGTTTTATATATATATATGTATATATATATATATATATATATATATATATATATATATATATATATATATATATATATATATATATATATATATGAGGCCTATGCGAGGAGAAGGTACAT
>NC_090747.1:85254664-85272164 GCF_036898095.1 Palaemon carinicauda
TGAAAGGGAAGATTTTTCCATGGCGCCGCGCATTCCAAACAAGTAAAGGATTGTTTTGTTTTTATTTTTATGTCACTAGTCATTAACATAAATTTGTGAGCCTAGGTACGTTTCTGGTGCCATAGTCGCCGACCGAACAAAGGCCATTGGTCATTATGACACGTCTATGTTTTCGAAGATGGCCAACTCTTAAGAGAAAAAATGGGCACAATAATATCCATAAAAACTCATTTTTCGTCTGCCCCGTGTGTATAAATTAACGATGAAGCGAAGACCATCATTTTGATGTTGAAACCAGCAATTATGATCATCAATATGGATGGTATCTGGGTACGTCATCCATCAGATGGATGACGCATCTGGATGGCCAGTCGGTTAACTCATAACAACCTTTATTACTCACATAGAGATTTGACGAACCACTATATCAGGGTCGGTTTGGGTTCGTAGCAATTAATGGCGATTGGAATGTCTCTCGATTACCCAACCCGTATTTAAGTGTGATGCCATTTCTCTCTGATTGGGTCTGAACGAAAATCTTTATCTTTTCTTCAGGTTTTAAGTGATATATGATGTTTTGACGCATCCTGTGTGTTTAATGGGTACTATACGACAATGTAATATGAAGAGCACTCAGTTACGTCGTTGGGGCCATGTAATCTGTTCATCCTTTTTGGTGAACCATCGGGTATTAGTCCCTGTTGTTCAAAATCATGGCATATATCAACATCAAAGGCTAAATTCGCATAATGATTATCGCCAAGACCTTTTTGGAACACAGATGTATCGCAGAACTATCAGTGGAATATATGAGACTGCGTTCGAAATATGGAAATAATTTTATAGTGCAAAATGAATACGTTTATCCATTTTGATATTGCGCAACAAGATTTTCCGTACATTGCCTGTAATTCATTATCAGCCGGCGTCGAAATAGACAGCATATAATTAAAGAGGTCTTATAAACCCCTTGCGTGATTATAAGCATAGCAGGAGGTTAGGAAAGTATGACTATCTATAAGAGGAAAACTGGTGGCTTTCAAACTTCTCTTATTTTCTATTTGCTACTACGATTGCTACTATGTGTTGCTGATGATTGATTGATTGAAAGTTTTCTGAGATTTCTGTAGAGGCCTTTCTCTCTTACTATCTTGTATATATACTTTTCATTTAACCATTACTCTCCATTGTTTCATAGGACTGGACCTCTTTGAAATACGCCGTTCCATATAAACAGAGGTGGTGTAGACTGAGTAAAACAAACACGACAGTCACGGTACACATGCAATTCAAGTGATGATTTGTGAATTATCTGTGCAGAGAAAAAAAAAACACAGAATCCCAAGCCTATATATATATATATATATATATATATATATATATATATATATATATATATATATATATATACATATACACACACTTTGTTATCACCAACACACGTGACTATCATAAATAGTTCTGGCAGGGACAGGATTCAAATCTAAGACTCTTGAGTTGAAACAATTCCAATAGTAGACTCTACCAATGAGCCATCAAGAGATATATAAGTCCAGTCCGACTTCCTTGGTAGTCCACTGTTAGAATTGTTTTGACTCAGTCATAGATTTGAGTCATGACCTAACCAGAAGCACATATCAAGAAAAGATTGAATTCGATATCAAGTTTCATTAGTGGTCGATTTATATATATATATATATATATATATATATATATATATATATATATATATATATATATATATACATATATATATATATATATATATATATATATATATATGTATGTATGTATGTATGTGTGTTTGTACTTGAATAAAGAGTTATAAATTAAAGTAGTGTTACATGTGTGTCTGTATGGGTGATAAGGAAACAAGTACATAAGGTATAATGAGGCTATGTACCTTAAATCCATAATGAAGGTTATCGTTAGTTTAGTCTACAATGGAGAGAAGAAATAGAGAAATGTGTTAGGCAGAGAATTACGAACTTGTTTAATGCTAAAAGTGTTTGGAATTACTTTGCTGGATGGTGGGGTTTAACTCTTCAAGGAAAATGTGGAGTCCAGTGAAGCTATAAAGCTTTTATGTACATTTACAAACGCACATGTGAGTTTTTAGGTTAGTAACAGGCATCGCTTGCAAACCTTTTTTAGATCAGAAACTGGAATAATGATAACAAACTTATTCACTTCTATTTCGTAGTCTATATGCATAGGGAAATGTTGCAAATACACGAATTAAAATATTGATTGTGTAATTTTGCTACTCAATTGTCATAAGGTAATTTTAATCCATGGAGTGTGGAACGGAATTAATTGTAATCCCTAGATCAAGAATATGGTAAAATAAGTAATTCTACGCTTATGGATAATTGCCTTACAAGTAGGTTATTGAGCATACAAACTGAATTATATGTCGTTCTTTGACTAAAAAAGCTGTAGCGAATAGAATTGTTTAAAAATTTTATTGGAGCATTCGCAATGCTGGAATTTCTTCAGGTAGGCTACATAAAAATAATGTACGTATGTGATTTTATAGTGCGGGATGCCTTTTGAAAAGAACCCGTTCTGGAATTAGACTCTTCTACCCCAACGTGAATCGCTTCATTTTACTTATTCTTTTGGAGTGTTAAGTATGTCCACATCATTTATGGACGAAATCGAACAAATAAATCATTCTAAAGTTATGTTAGTTATGTTTTCCGTCGATCTAGTACTTGTTTGCTTGCCTTTGTAATTGGCTGTTATCATAATACATTTCCCGCCGAGTTTTCTTATTTTTATACTCTTGTAAAACAGTTTTAATATCGTTGTTCTTTTATAATCATGTAAAACCAGCTACACACTTTAAACAGATGGAGGATATGTGAATACAGCCACATCGGATCTGGCTTTTAACAAGATTCTAGTTTTTACATTTGGTAATATTGTAGTTGCAGGTTTCGAAACATGTGATTTATATTATATTAGAATATGTCCAGCTCAAATAAGAATGTAAAAGCTTCACAATTTCTTTCTTCGTCATCTGATAAAATGAACTAGAATTATAATTGACTGCTCATTTTGAGATGCAATTTCATGGTCGTCTTCCACGTATGATGAGGAAAAAAAATGTCTTTTGATGAAATTCGTGATTATTTTCCCATCCAGTGGGTGTCAGGATATTTTTCGCATTAGAGGTCCATCATAATTATTTTGAACGATCTTCATATCTGCTGAAATCAGCAGTGGCAAAGCCACAGATATGCCAATTGTGTTCTTTTACGATCAGCGAATTGACGCATTTGCCACTGGGCTCCTAATTCCGATTTTTTTCTTGGGAGGTGGGCGGGCTGGTGAATATCTCAAATTTTCAAACCACTGCCACCTCATCTTCTCAGCTTATTTTATTTATTTTAGAGGTTAATCTTGCGAATGATCTAACTGTCCTTATTCTCGTGACTCAATTTTTGTTGATCCATATTCAATTTCGTAACATACCATCTTTCCTCCAAGGTCCTGGTTTTTAATCTGCTATTTTTAAACTAATCTAGAGAGAGTTGAGGTACGAACAGGAAACCTAAATAAGAACGAACAAGGAAAAAAAACTGTTGTTACGTAAATTACTCGTGTGGCTTGTACTTACCTCTCTTGTGGGATTTTAAGTGGTTGGCATTGCCAGAAAAAACATCATTTCTGTTTTATGCATCTTATAATATCCAAAGGTACCAGGGTTCATTCAATTTTATGCAATTCATGTTGCTCCTTTACCCTTTGAGGAACATGGTACAGAAGAACTTTGTGTAAATAACTAGGAAATTTTAACCTTTATGCCTTTGATTTTATTATAACGCTTTTTCATGTTTATTATAGGGTATTCTGCTGCCAGGCGTATTTCTGTTAGTATTTGATTTAGTGTTTAATCGTTTACGCTTCAGATATTTATTTGTTATTTTATATCACTATTAAGCATTTTGTTAAGAGTCCATCATCTGTTTTTTGTATTTTTCACAGAGAATTAACGACTTATTGCAGTGTATTTGTATGGTCAAATAGATGTCTGAGCATTATAATGAAACTTCTCCACAGAAGAGATGTAACTCGCAACGTTAATGTTAAATTATTCTTGTCGCCATCCCTCTTTGGTTTCCTTTAAAATCCCAAAATCGTCCTTCATTTAGTAAATTTAAGATATTAACAAAACCTGCTGTTTGTTGAAGAAATTGGATCTTTTGCATGATGGACTCTAGTCTCATTTATATACTGGGAGTACTCGTTCTATTATTTTAGATTTTTACCTTTCATCTGTATGAATCGTGTATATGTACTGTATGCTTTAAAATATAAAATCACGAACTTTCACCAACTTACAACAGTAAGTTCTGGTTCGGAAAGAACAAATCAGACTTTCTGAAACAAACACACTAAATGTTCAGACCTGTTAAATTTGTTTTTTATTAGATTGAAATCATTCCTTGTCAATATTCACGGTCAAAGCAATGGGCATGTGCATTTTGTCTTTCCCTTTACGAATACGAGATTGTAGTGGCCTGGTGGTAGAGGCCTTGCCAGGTGATTGCCAGACTGGGGTTCGAGTCCCGCTCAAACTCGATAGTTCCTTTGGTCACTGCAACCGCACCCTCCATGTGAGCCAAGGATGGGGGGCGGGTGTTTGGCGGAGCCTATAGATCTATCTGCTGGGTCATCAGCAGCCATTTCCTGGCCCTCCTTCGTCCTAGCTTGGGCGCTGATCATATATAATATTGTCAGTCTCTAGGGCATTGTCCTGCTTGTTAGGGCAACGTCACAGTCCCTTGCCTTTGCCATTCACGAGTAGCCTTTAAAACCTTTAAAAACACATAGTCTTTACAAGATCTAGTGCTCCTGAACAGTGGTATTTTTTTTTCCTTAAAGAGAAAATTATACAAATGATTTCAAATAGTGATCACCATGGCCAGTCTATACAATGTTTCCCCATTGTGTCTACGTTTATACTTTTCTTTCAATTATCTTTACCAATTTAGCCACTTGAAAAATTTTTCCTTAAACTATTTTTCAAATAGACACCTGCAAATATAAACCAGGCATTTAGCTAATCTTTGCTTTAAAAAAAAAAAAAAAAAAAAAAAAAAGGTGAACGTAGACAGCTTTCAAAATTTGATTTTGTGTCCTATCATCCCAATGGGCAAGGATCATATTTGTTTACGTCAGTCCTCTTAGTAATTGTTGGAAGTAGCTGCAGTATTAAGACTCTACTATTGTCCTTCTCTTTAAGAGAACGGAAAATAACAGATATTCGGGATGATCGTTTTCTGAAATAACAGAGATTTTGGTTTCCGCTCACTGCATCCCTGAGCATTACTCCCGAACAAAATGCCAAAATCCAATCCCGGTAAATCACCTAAACTTACAGAGCAAATGATTAGCTCCTGGTGTTTAGTAGTCCCATGATTTAGCTCTTTTCATCCCTCAATGGTACACTTATTTTGATTTCCTTTGGCGGTGGACAGTTTTATAGATAACTATCTACGTGAGGCGCAATGAAAATGAGTATGATTCTGTTTAATGAAATCTGTTGTTGAGGATCTTGTTCTCAGAATTTAGGATTTTTCTTGGAAAGGTAAGGGAATTCGATTCAGAGCGTTATCATCATCATCATCTTCTTCTTCTTCTTCTTCTTCTTCCTTTTTACATTATATGAGTGCAGGTGAAAAAGAAGACTTTTTGTCATGATTATTTTCTAGCCACTGGTGATGTTTAGTTGAGCAATCTTTAGGGGATCTTTATATGAATTTATTTCCTTACTTTCACTGATTTTGGGTAACATTTTATTTGATAATTTACTATAAATGGTAAGAGTTTCGTAATCGTATTTGTTCCTCATTCTAGAAAAAAAGCTATTGAGGTAAATTGTTTGCTAAGTTTATGTGATGGAATGAGAAGGGAGGAATCTGTGGAATTGGGAGTAAATGATAACATGCTCACCCTAGAAGAAGGGCAATTGTAATGGAAGAGTCGTCAGATCCACCAATGTCTAGAAGAAGCCCAGACAAAAGTACTTGAAGGAGGTGAATAGTGTAGGTAATAATTTTTTGTTAGAGCTGCCAATAGGTCTGGCTATTGATTCTGATCTGCAATTTTATTAGGAGCTCGAAAAAAAAATCTCTTAATATACATGTAGAAGGAAGAACCCAAAAAGTTTTGTGAAGTATGGTATCCTAAAAAGGTGCGACGAAAAAGATCCACTCTTACATATAATAACCTAAGAATTGACAAGGAAAAAAAAACCTTATTTCAAACGTTATTGAACAACTGTTTTATCTAAGATGGCTGCCTTTTTCTTATATTTTCGTATAATCTCATACATATATATATGTGTATATATATATATATATATATATATATGTATATATATTATATATATGTATATATATTATATATATATGTATATACATTATATATATATGTATATATATATATAATTTATATATATGTGTGTGTGTTTGTTTGTAATTTAGTTTATATATCATTTCTGAAGTTAATAGGAGTTGATTTAGTTTATTACATAATTAGTATATAAATACATAGCCAAATGTAACGAAAATAGTATAAAGAAATTACTTTAAAATAAGATGTGTTATTTTTACCATATTTTGTACTTTTTATTCGTATTTTTTCCTGTTAGAGAAATTGCCCCTTTCCGCCATTGCTATGCAATCAAATTGCATTATGTTGCGTTATATGGATCCTCTTGATCATAGTAATTGACTGCGAGCTATTTGTATTTTACGGAATTTGAACGGTTTTATTGGCACCCTATAGGATCCTGTGGTGGGAAGTGATTGGCGCTGCACGTTGTAATTTGTTGTTTATTAAGGGAAATCAGTTGTTATTGAGGGGATAAACCCTCTGGAACGGAAGAGAATTACAGAGTATTACCCAGTAATAGACATGCCACGATCATTCTCATTGTAATGACTTTATCCCGTCGTAGGAAGTCAACTTGTTGAAACTGTACCCGCAATATGGGATGAATGTGCACCGTATCGAGTAATAAAAGTATCTATTTACAAATAAATTGTTTTGTTGACATGGTTTATATGGGCATACACAATACGAGGAGGAAATTATATATCCAGGTCCTTGGAGTCGGAGGTGATATACATGGAAAAAACAAATATTCTGTTTTTCGTATTCATTGTTTTTGTAGGTCATAGTTTTAGGCAAGGAGAACAAAGACTTTTCCAATAATGTTTAGGGTAACCAGAGTTTAGGAGAGCCTTTCATATTTCTCTTCATGGGAAAAAGTTTTAATATTACTAATACTACATTTGCTATGGAAACATGAAATGACAGAGAGAGAGAGGCAATTTTTTTTATCTTACCCTAAAAGTTTAATTTATGTAAGGCTTTTTCGATTAAATTCAGTTGTTTATATATTATTTTGACACAGTTTTAGCAGAAATCATTATTTAGTCCACGATCGAAGCATGTTGAAAACTCGAAAGTTATAGCTTGTTAGAAATTGATTAAACTTTTGTTTATTCATCAAAATCATTCATTAACTGTATTTTGTAGATGAATTACAATCTTTTTCTCTTAGCTAGTAGTATGTGTAAAGATTGAATTTTGTTGAAAATTCAACTGATTCAAGATCAGCAGTTTACTTTCTTATCATATGATTTTTCGTGTTTAATTAAATGAAAACGATACCCTTTCCTGTGGCTTTTGATAGCTTTTGGGTTATTCTACTTCAGTCTTATATATTTTCCCAAGTCAATACAGTAAGTTATAAGAGTAACCAGCTCAGAAGTTAAGGAAATTTCGGGGGAAATAGTGATTAATATTGTGTAAAGGGATTTTATTGTTTATCACGAAAGATTTCATTGTTTTAGTTCGTCAAAGGCTAAGTCTCTGATTCTTTTAATAGGTGCAATTGTTAGTCTTCCTAAATCTCAGGAATACATCTGTATATCCTTTACGAATGAACAATGAAACTCTTTTATTTAACCTCAGAAATGAAAACTCTCAAATGATCACTGTTCGTGATACAAAAATAAAATTATGTATGTATGTATGTATGTATGTATGTCTATATATATATATATATATATATATATATATATATATATATATTTATATATTTATATTTATATTTCAAAGAAGCCATATATATTAATACATTAAAATATGGATTCTCTTAACGACCTGGGGATCAGAGCCCCAGGCGAAATCACTCATGGACTATAGTATCTGGCCGGCAGGGTTTCGAACCCTGGTCTAGGATTCTTGTATGCCATTAACCATACCACTCTGCCACGAAGAAAGATAAAAGTCAATGACAATGCTTCTGTACATATACCTGTCGAATTCAGGTTTTTTGTGCTTAGAATATATGTGTATATATGAATATACTGTACATATATATACATATGTAATATATATATATATATATATATATATATATATATATATATATACAGTATATATATATATGTGTGTGTGTGTGTGTCGTGTGCGCGCAGGCTAGGCAGAAAACTTTGCTCGCACTGAAAACGACCATGAGAACCATGATTAATTATTCAAATTTTCAGCATTTTGGCCCTTACGACCTGACAATTAGGTTTGGCAACAAATGTATTTGTTTTGAATATTTTTCAAAATAATTTTACTATGAACAAAATGATGGAAAAGATATTTGTATCATGAATAAACGTGATGACAGCATTATTCATATATTGAATCAAATTTAATGTTCACATTTGAGCAGAAATCGGTATCATGTTTAAAGGTAAAGGACAATTATTCTGGCAAAATTAATTTATTCATTGGTGACCTCTTGCAAAGAAGGGGAGAAACGGGTGCTGGGATGTCACTTGCCTTTTGAAGGATGAAAGGTCAAGTTGTTATTATTATTATTATTATTATTATTATTATTATTATTATTATTATTATTATTATTATTATTATTATTATTATTATTATTATTTTGTGGGAAAATAGGAGCTGGAAAAGCGTTCCAGTAACTTGGTATTTGATAGGGTAAAAAAGTCATCGTAACATGTTATCCGATGATTAGCCTACTGGTTTCTACAGAGTAAATGAGGGAAGAAGAAACGTGAAGAGTGTTACCAATCTTTTATGAAGTAGTAGGGATTATCTGCTTGAGCTCAGTAGAACAGTGACAGGCAGATCTTGTAGAAAAAAAAAGAGAAAAGCTACCTTATGGAGGAGAGAAATCAGATCAAGAGAAGAGGTATGAGCGGGGCCAGTGGACGGTTTCCATCATCGACACATGCACGCTGCCGTACAACTATATAGTGTATATTTTGCTCGTACACTTGCCCTCGGTAATGACTCCTTCACAAGGGCGCCGTAACAAAGAGGTTTGATCCATACGGTTACGTGACCAAGATCAGCCCTGAAAAATATAGGGCCACTTGTCACAGGAAATTACCCGCCGTATTTCGCTAATCATATCTGTATCACATTCTCAAATTTACACTTGTCTACCGACGTCTCGTAAAAGGTTATATATTGCATGCAGCTAACGATCCACGTAATAGCTCGAGTTGCATGGTCATGTCCTGGTCACAGAAATTCCCCGCGCAAACACCTACTTCCAGGGCTCGCTTTCTTCTCTCCGTTTTTTTCTTTCACGCCGAACCTCTGTCTACTACATTACCCCCCCCCCCCCCCCCCTCAGCTTATCCCTACGCTCGATTGTGTCGTATGGGAAAATACAATGCGGGAATGAAATTGTTCAGCAAACTATACCTGAGAACCAAAAACTCAGAAGTAAGAAAATTGGAAACAAAACAATGAAACGTTGATAGAAAATCAAGGGGAGAAAGAGACGATGACTGGAAAAGCAGAACTTAAAAACGATAGTTGAAAAAAGGCGCAGCATTAATAATTGAATAACAAAAAAAAAAAAAAAAAAAAATGTAAGGAAAAAACCACATGATTCCTAAAAGTAATGATATTAATGATACAAAAAATCAACCGTTTTTCAGGTTATCAGCACCTATCCAACTTTGGTCAAAATTAACATCTCAGTACTATCCAGTTACAATTACATAATTCAATATAAATAGATTTGCCATCCAAAAGACTTATTCCAAAGACATTTATGGAAATCATCAACAGTTACACCACTGTACCTCTTACAGTAGGATTTGTCCTGAGGCTTTTGTTTACAACTATTTACCTCTTTTGGTCTTTTCGTATTTGTCTTTTTTTTTAACTTTCATTTTTATTATTTGGTATTTTAACTAAGAGCTTATTTTGATAAATAGTTTATTAGTTTGCTTTAGTTGCACACATTCTTGCAATTACATAACAGATGTGTATGTAAACTATATATATATATATATATATATATATATATATATATATATATATATATATATATATATATATATATATATGTGTGTGTGTGTGTGTGTGTGTGTAAACACAATTTCTTACCATTTTGCCTTGTATTTGCCATCATAGTTTGCAAATACGCACGCGCTCACTAACACGCACATTACAGTTTCTTTGATGATCATTTTTCGGACGAGATTTTTGTCCCAATGATAATATATATATATATATATATATATATATATATATATATATATATATATATATATATATATATATATATATATATATACTTATGTGTGTGTGTATGTATGTATGTATGTATGTATGTGTGTGTGTATTTATTACATAAAATAGTAAGTACAATAAAATTCCAAGGTCACTGTAATTCTCCCTTTGCTGCTCCATTGTGTGATGTAACCCCCCACGTCTTTGCACCCTGGAAATAGTGACCATAAAAAAAATGCGAATTGGGAAATGCATTAACGCATGAATGGTGATTTTCCAAAGTAATCTGTGCACAACAATGGCTTTTCGCAGGCACTGCAAAAACCTTCCCAGAATCCCGGAAGCTTGAAGGTGCTTTTCGAACTCCAACACAATATTTACTATGCTTCGTACAACCAATGACCTGTCATTGACTCGCATGAAAATAACAAGTTCACTATAATGATGTGCTATACGTATCCCAGCACGGGATGGTCCAAAAACACCGCAATTTAGTCATTTAGGATAATCAGGGTTATAAGCGGACGTGATTTGACTGTTTGGCAAGAAGCACGTACTCCGCACTATGTCCCTTCTGTGCTTTTCTATTGGGTGTGCGTGATCGTCCTTTTGTTTGTTCAATGTTAATGCGTACTGTTTGCGTCATATTTATTCCATTGATAGATTTTGCCTTGAAGATATAAAAGTTTGGAAGCAGTTATTTCAACTAGTGTCTGGCCTTTTGTTTACTACTACTACTACTACTACTACTACTACTACGACTACTACTCCTACTACAAGCCAAGTCGTAATCCTAATTAGGAAATCATAGTGACACATGCATCACATTTGCATATTAAATCGTGGTACGTGGTTCAAAAAAATTGTATGATTACCTGTAAATATTAAAGTTATATGCTTTTTAGATTTTTTAATTAAAACATTATATACTTAGGTCGATAGCGATCTATTTACGCAGGTGTTAAGTTTTTCCCAATACGACGGTAATGAAGGAGAGTAGAGACTGCAAGTTCTCATAAGTTACCTTCATTTTGCTCATGTATGTAGGAAACACTCTGGCTGGATGGCGAAAATTCTATTGTTGCTACACTAAAATATTAACTTGCATAAACCCTTTTGGCTGTATTATAGATACTCATATTTATCAGATAATATTTGAGTAATTTGATTAATTTGAATCTCTTTTTTAAGATTAGCAATACAAAAGCCAATTGATTTTTCTCTATAATTTGGTTCGTTATCGTATTTAGCAAATATGCTCAACTATTGTGTATTTATATGCTGTTCTCAGATATTCCTTTCTATTGTGATTTACCAGCACACCCTTTTCATGTCCATGAATTATATTTTAATTACTTCCTTAACTTATCTTTCTCTCAGGGAACAGTAATTTATCGTTCTTCCTGTTTTTTTTCAACCATCTTGCTTTACTTTATTCACTTTATTACCTAATTTTTCTTTCTTGTGCACTTAGCTCTCCTTCTCTCGTCACCTATCTTTATATCATAATGTGACACACCCATAGTTATTTTTAACTAACTTAATATCAGTCGTTTATAAGATGTTTTAACTACTGCGAATCATATAATATAGCCATGTTTCTAATTTAGGGTAATTTTCCCTCATCTCCTTTCTCTCCTCCTTCGTCAATGGTTTATTCCCATCAGGGCATTAGGCTGACCCGATGATCTGTTGCATATCAGTGATGCATTAGGGAGAATCTTTCATAGGCGATCGTCTATACAGCTTTCATACATTAGGTCTCGGGCAACTATTTGTGTTTCAAAGGAAAACATTTTCTACTCGTGCATGTTAACTGTTTATCTCTTATATGTGCACGAGTTAGTGTGTGTGTGCATGTTTGTTCAACGGCAATTCATGTCCCCTTAAAAGGTATATCTCCAAAAGCAAAAGAAAGAAAAGCAGAGTTCACTACCACATTTATATTTTATCTGCTGAATCGTGTATAAAAACCCTTCAGCCACTTCGTACAACTATTCTATATAGGTGGCTCATCAACACCTATAGTCACTGCATCGTTTACCCCCATATTACACAGATCTCATTTTGATAGGTATGAAAATTCTTCCTTTTCAATACCTCTTTCATTTTACTCATCAAGTTATAAGTATAACTCTCATCCTCCCTCCTTCCCCTTCCAAAATATACAATTTTCTCACTAACCAATTGTCCTCTATTCTTTCCACATGGCCCAAACCATTTCAAAATATTTTCCTTGTCTAAACTTGACCAAACATTTATTCTCCTATCATTTTTTTTTCTTCCGTCTTTCTTAACTATCTAAATCCTATCCACTCACAGTCCTTGATATACTATCTATCATTATGTCCCAATAGTACTTAGAGTCCCCATAATCAACCTCAAATCTATAGAGTGGAACAATTATTCCTCTCGCCCTTTCCTCCAGAAACTTTTCATGCCCAGACATATCTTAAAAAACTTGGTCAGTCTCAGTAATACTATCACCCCAACATAACAGCATTTCAATTAAAATCTCATTAACTTCTATTGTATTTCCAGTTGTAATCCATGTAGTACCTCAACAGTTACATTGAGGCATTCCTAAACTAGTGCAAGCCCTTCCAATCAGATGTGCCATTCTCTTGAATTCCCATGTCAAATTTTCAAAATAATCACTCTCATCACTCCAGGATGGTTTTCAAGTCAGACAGCATGTATCCATTTGCCTCCTACATTTTAAAATGGATTGGCTCATTAACTTTTGTGTCTGTGTTTACTTCTCTGTAGAATGTCTTATTCTCCTAAGGTTCTTTTTTACCCTCTCCCAGCTATTTTCTTTACCTTCTTTATCACTTTTTTTTTATATTGAACTATAATATCCATCCTCTTGGTAGGCTTTATTTGATATCAAGTCAGTGTATGCAGTGTCAGTTCAATCTTTTTTTTTTCTTTTTTTCTAAATAAACCTTCTATTACCTCAACCACTCACTGTTTTTACTCTCTTTACCAATTCCCATGTAACAAGTAACCTTCTAAACTGTCCCTTTATACTTATCAAGAAAATTCTACATATTTATCTACTCCCGGTGCAAAAGTAAAGTAAGAAATAAGAGACCCGAAACAGTGAAGCAGCCTCTTGAAAATACAAGCGATATATGATTGTCATTGAAAGTGCTAATTTAGAATTATAATTGTAAATGAATAGCTACTAATGAAACAATTTATTAACGATGAATGTTTGGAATAAAATGAATCTAATTAATAATGTCGTACTGTACAATTTGATGAATAGGTTAACTATTCGGTTTTGTAAGAAATCAACCAGCATTTTTTTTTTCTAAGATTTGTAAGGAAGACTAATATATCTTACTGATAAATTTTACATATGTTCAGTATACTGTATATTTGTCTTTTCATATACATATGCCTATGAGGTCTGCTCCATATAAACGTGTATAGTTTGGCCTGTAATAATTATATATTTCTCCCAAAATCTAAACGATATGTATAATATCTGTACTGAGAACCACTATTATATACTGTATTGCTATTCGAGAATTATGCCTAATTTCATTACTGTCACTAGTCATTACACACCTATTTGGAAACACGCCTTATGCAACCTGGGTAATAAATAGACTGTACATGATAGCATTTTCCATGCCTTGCATGCAGCTACGAAATACTTTCAGCAAATGGTACCAGTCGAAAGTGTCAGTCAGACGGGGCACATAAATGTCCATCTTATCGTAAAAATATTACGGTAAACACTTTTATGTATTTGACCTAGGCAATGAATCGCTCTAGGTAGGATCATTAACCCCCGATTAATAAACCAGAATTTCTTCGCGTCTTTTTATTCAAATCACATGCCTTTGTTATTGACTCTGACGTGTTCGTGAAAGGGTGATTTATTAAGGGTCATTATTGTTATTAGTATTCCTTTTGACGCTTGACATGTGTTTTATTAGTTTAATTCTTTTGTTTGATATTTTGATTAGCAGATGACATGAAGGTTTGGACACTAGGATGTTTACGTAAAGAACGGTCTTCGGTCAGTCAAAAGGAGAATTATTTCTAACGTTTGCTTGAAGGATTTAAGAATGATTTATGACGAAATGTAACAGAGCAACAGCTGTTTACGAGAGTAGATTTTATAACGGTTAGATATTTTCGTTTTATACGCTTGTACATCGTACTATTTTTACGTGTTTATTTTGCAACGTAAAATTTTTTTAGCATAAATAAATAAAGGAAAAAAAACGAGGAAGTGCTTGCTACTAATCTTTTTTTTTTCTTTTTTTTCTGATTCAAGAATAAGATCGGTGGTTTTCTCTCACCATTTACCATCACTTCATGTATATACAGATAAGCCACATCAGAAGATTTCATTCTAATAACATGTATACATTTCTCTTGATTACTGATATCCTATGAAGACTGATTTAATTTAACAATTACTCTGCCATTCTTTCTCCAAGGTACGAACTAGTTCCCCCTCCCTCCCCAATCATTTTACTAGATTTTCATGTTTTTGCACCTTCGTTTTTATTTTATTTTTTTATTTTTTTTCCTCGCTTCCTCATATTTCTTTCCCAAAATAGTATTTTTAGGTGAATAATTTAAATAGTTTTATATTTTTTTCTTTTATGTTCAAATAACTGGATTATTAACAAACAATTATTCAAAGCATTCATGAGGTAACGCACCAAAATCAGTTGTTATGTTGCTATGGATTGTATTGATATGGTTTTCAGCTATTATGATGGTTCATTGTTTAATAAGGTTTGAATTTAAAGGGGGCCTGTAGTATATAGTACTAAAGTGGTGTTTGCCGTAAGACAATGGGTGAAAAAGCTCTTGGTTTTCCTATGAAGAATGTGTAGCATGGATTTTGATTCAGCGGGTAATGTGATAGTGTGGTGGTAATCGTTATCTTGTCCTATCCCTTGCCTTTCACCGTTAAGTATATATATATATATATATATATATATATATATATATATATATATATATATATATATATGTGTGTGTGTGTGTGTGTGTGTGTGTGTGTGTGTGTGTGTGTGTGTGTACACACACATATATGTGTGTATGTGTGTGCGTGTATTTCCTGTAATACTAACCTTGTACCACGGATTTTTATTGACCTTATGAGAACCAATTGTCATTGAGCTTGAAATGTTATCACGAGAGAGAGAGAGAGAGAGAGAGAGAGAGAGAGAGAGAGAGAGAGAGAGAGAGAGAGAGAGAGAGAGAGAGAGAGAGAGAACGTTGCACACATTACACCACTCTTTCACAAAAATATGGCGTAATATGACATATCAGAATTGCATGAAGATTTGAAGCTAATATCCGATCCGTAACCCTGAATGGATGCAAGATTCATATAATCCCATAATAAATGTCGTAAAATCTTTTGATTTGACTAGGAATTGATCACGCGAACCCCGGAATGATTACAATTACAACTGCTTATGACAGGCGACGATGATTAGGAATAGCGAAAGTGAGAAGATATAGAGAGACCAGGCACATCAATAGCATCATCTCTGATTTAACCTCAGCATCCTCTTCAGTTGTCTAGAAAGATTTCTTTTTCTAACGGATATGCATGTTTCGATATTTTTGGACCTGGAAGTAAAAATTACTATTTTTCGTTTTACTCTGATGAGTGTTATCATGGATCCAATTTCCTCTGCGGTTGGAGAACAACAAAGCACTTGCGATTAGATCAATGATTATCGTGATGAATTTTACGAAAGTCCTCTTATTCCTATTCATCAGCACTGTTTTTCTGATGATGATGATTATAATAAGGATCATTATTATTATTATTATTATTATTATTAGTAGTAGTAGTAGTAGTAGTAGTAGTAGTAGTAGTAGTAGTAGTAGTAGTAGTAGCAGCATGTGCTAATAAACCTTATTTTTTATCAGTCCTTGAGTTAAATCATTCTAGTCACTGAAAAATTAATGATAATTATGCTGATATTGCCAATTGCGTCTCTCTCTCTCTCTCTCTCTCTCTCTCTCTCTCTCTCTCTCTCTCTCTCTCTCTCTCTCTCTTTTTGCCTTTTAATGACTTCGCCAAAAAAAATTTCTTACTTTGGTGACAAAATCGAAAAAGAATATAGAGCATGAGGAGTGTAATTTCACATCTGTCTGTATATATATATATATATATATATATATATATATATATATATATATATATATATATATATATATTCCCCGTAAATATGTTAATTTGATTAAATCTGTTCATGACCATAGAAAGTGCAAAGTTAATGGAGTCTTATCAAATGAATTTCCAGTGAACAGCGGAATACTCCAAGGGAATGTGTTGTCACCTATGTTGTTTATCCTCCTCATGGATTTTGTAATATGTAGAGCAGTTGGAGATGGCGGAGAAGGCTTGTTGATAGGAATTTATCAGACTTAGAGTATGCTGATGATGCTGTCCTTGTTAGTAGAACACCACAGGGTTTGCAATGCTTGCCTACCAGAATCCAGGAAATATCACACGAGGTTGGGCTGAAAATAAATAGAAGAAAGACAGCGATAATGAGAATGGAGTATGCAATGGAAGATGAAATATCATTGGAAGGAGAAACGATTAATGAGGTAGAATCATTTAAGTAATTAGGAACTATGATCTCCAATACAAGGTCTTTAGAATTAGAGTTTAGTGAAAGATTGAAAAAAGCAAATCAGACAATGGTTTGTTTAAGTAAAATTTGAAAATCAAATCGCCTAAAATTACTTATAAAAATCAAACTATATATCAGTTTAGTGAGATCGGTGTTACTGTATGGAAATGAGTCATGTTATGACAATGAAACAATCTCAAATAGATTTAGTAGATATGAGAACAAAGCCCTCAAAAGGATATTGGAAGTTAAATGTCAGGACAAGATTAGGAATGAAACTATTAGAGAGA
>NC_090747.1:85274664-85277164 GCF_036898095.1 Palaemon carinicauda
TAATTTATGCTTAGATTTTACCAGTCACAGTACATTTTAATTCTTCCTTGATGTTTTTTACTTCATATTTATTAGCACTGAAGATTCTACTTAGATAATGATAATAATAATAATAATAATAATGATAATAATAATAATAATAATAATAATAATAATAATAATAATAATAATAATAATAATAATAATAATAATAATAATAATAGGGAAGTGGGGAATATGGGGAAAGGAAGAGTACCCCTGGATACAATCCAGTTTAGAGCTCAAAGGCAGGTACTCGGGATGGGAAAGATTAAGGAAATAGGGAGAAAGAGAAGTACAGGAGAAGAATAAAAGAGAGGGGCAGACCCTCTTGCGATATTAGGGAATTGATTATGATTGGGTGCCCTGCTTTTCTAGGTTTAAGTGTTACTATTTCTATTCCTATTTTTTCCGTGCTTTGACCTGGAAAAGATTACATATTTTAGACAATACATCATTGCAATTTGCTAGACCTAGTATGAGTAGGAAGTAGGAATAAAAGTAACATATAGTCAACGTATTGTCTATATTCCAGAGAGAGAGAGAGAGAGAGAGAGAGAGAGAGAGAGAGAGAGAGCATATATCACATCATTGTTATTTTTGTCAATGTCTAAAAGTCGAGTTGTGGTATTCTCTCTTAGGTTGCTATCTGTCTAATAATTTGAGTAAAGTTTCTCTGATATTTAGGTGGCATCTCGCTTATAGAAAGTATTTGTAAAAATAATGGTTTATTGGGTTATCAGAAAAACTTTTAGGATCACAGACGTCCCCTAGTTGTTTTCCTTCTTAGACAGAGACGTTTAATAACTTAACAGTTTCGTAGATACAAGTCCGGAATTTGAAATTTCATGAATAAAATTGGGACTACATAGTATATATAATAATGTAAATATCCCGATTGTATAATAGATTAATGTGAATATGTAATTATATTTATTGTAATTGTTGGTCATTAAAAATCTATCTATCTATCTATCTATCTATCTGTTTCCGAAGTACCACTGATTTTTCTAGTGCCTTTCCCGCACAACAGAAATAGAGTATATTTGATCCACAGTCCAACGAAAACCACTGAATCTGAATGCTTACCATTCACTATCAGTATAGTGAATGGTATAGCTAAGTATGGTTTTCATCTGCCAAATAGCGTAATTGCTATTGTTTCAAAAATAAAAAATGAAGGGAAACGATCGTAAACTGTTTTGATGTTTCCTTAGGGTAATTGTTCGTTAAACAGGCGAAGTTTGAAATGTCCTCCAGGCTTAGATATTATTTGTTTGAAGGAATCATTCGACCATTTGGTCGTTTTATTTCTTGTATGTACATTAAAAAAAACTTTTTTGAAAGGCCAAAATGAATTTTGCATCTCCCCCTGTCTACAGTATATGTCTATGAGGTGCATAAGTAATGTATATTCTCTCTCTCTCTCTCTCTCTCTCTCTCTCTCTCTCTCTCTCTCTCTCTCTCTCATTTTTTTTCCGATCCCATCCTTCATCACCAATTTCCTTACCCCCACTGAAATACTTCCCCCTGTGCCCTTCTTCCATTTCGCGTTCTTCCCTGCTTCGTAACTCTGCCTTTTCTCTCTCCCCATTTCTCCGGTTCTCCCCTTCCTGTGCCATTCACCCCTTCTACAGCTACTACTGTATAGTTATGGGCCATATAATTTTAGGGCAGTGTTGACTATAACATATACACTAATGTTACCACTTGCTTCTCTCCCTCGCCCCAGTCTCCCTTTTTCCAAATAACCCCTCAACATCTTTGTTGTTCTTTGATTTTCCTGGTTCCTCTTTATTCGTTATTGTTTATCTCTTCACTCGTTCTGTATCGAGTCTGATTGTGTGTCCATTGTTTTGGGTTCACTTCCTTATTCATATTCATAGCTGGTTATCAACCTCGAAATTTCTCGTATTTTTCCTGATATGTTTTATTTTTCTATATACATTTACAATTTTATTACATCTCATGTTTTGCACTTTTTGCTTGTATTATTTTCTTAAGTATTACTATTAAATTTGCTTTCCTTATTGTGCGGTTATCAGCGATGTATATGTGCTTTTCCAGGTTAATTTGATATTAGTCATCGATTTTCCGAGTTGCTGACGTATGATAAACAACAACATTCTAGCAAGGGTTGAGATTTTTTTTTTTTTGGGGGGTGGGGGGGGGGGGGGTTCGTTAGAATACATTTCGATCTATTGCATTTCAGAAATCAGTATGTCTGTATTACAAATACCTTAAAAGACTTAAAGAGATATAAAAGTTCATTCCAACTCAACCGTATGAACTTCTGTCGAATTCTCTCTTTATGGCTGAATGGTCTAAGTCAAACTGTTTACCTTTATTGTTACTCGACACTAATGTTCGAATCCTTGGCCAGCAGAAGTGCTTATCATAAAAAGAATTTTCCTATGGGTCTTTGGTTCTGATTGATGGTCGTAAAATAATCATGAAATGACCAAGTGTTTCAGGCTTAACA
>NC_090747.1:85282164-85302164 GCF_036898095.1 Palaemon carinicauda
ATTTGAGAAATGCTGACTAGGTCGGGTATTTTGAAGTACAGTACTACATAGTTCTTTACCTTTGACGGATTTGCAGGAATAGGAGAGTCGCGAGAAACATGAAGGCTTTGAATCTTGTAATAGCGAACTAGTTTTTTTAATGATTTTCTTTATTTGTTTTTGTTTTGTAGGTATGCTTATTTGAAAAAGATCTTTAATGTAATTTCTGAATAAGTTTGGCAATGGTTTATGTTTGGGATATAATTATTATTATTTTTTTTTTTTTTTTTTTTTTTGCATCGATTAGATGTCTGTTTGCTTCTTGCATCAAGTCTTTTAACCTTGTTTTTTCTTGAATTAATTATGTTTTTTAATCGCTTGGGCTTCAGAAGTAGAAGTGATTGCTTTTCAAATATATTTTTAGGCGAAAAATCATCATTATGTGATATTTTAAAAATTCTACGAATCTGGTATTATCAGAAATGATAATATATATATATATATATATATATATATATATATATATATATATATATATATATATATATATATATATATATATATATAGCTTATATCGATACTATTTTATTGTATGGATATCAGACCATTGCAATACTTCATCTGAAAACGACTGGTCAGTTTGCAAGGAGCTTGAAGGCAACTTGAAATTTAGATTTCACGTTGAACCCAAGACCAACATCTTTGTTCCCTACTTCACTTTTTTTTTATCTTCTTTGAAATCTGAGAAGAGAAGGGATAGCGGGAGCCTTTGTAGATTATCTTCTTATTATGTTAGACGAGATCAACATGGATTTGTGTACAAGACAAGGGAAGATAAAACAAATACGAATGCGTATCAGGCGCACATAATGATAATGAAATTAAAGGGCATTATTTGCTATTTTCATATAATTACGTTCGTGAATTGTGTTCATTAGTACACTTTCGCCATGTTATATATATATATATATATATATATATATATATATATATATATATATATATATATATATATTATATATATATATATATATATATATATATATATAATATATATATATATATACATACATATATATATATATATATATATATATATATATATATATATATATATATAAAGAATAGATCTGTGAAAACTGATGCCGTAGAACGAGTATATTTGCCATGCTTTGTTCATAGAAGGGGGCGAAAGAGCATTTTGATATGAAACAGCTCACAGTCGGATGTTTTTCTCTCTCCCTCAATGTTTGTAATGGCCAAAGAATAATATATCCTGAGTTTTACACATATTGCTTTAACTGCAACAGATTCACGACTAAAATACATGTGGAAGCATTTCAGTTTTTTTATTTACAGCATTTGCAAAATCTGAAACAATAACGTTGCAGTAAATTGCAAAGTGTTTCGGTGAGTGACTTGGCCTGGTGTGCATTAGTCAGGCGCCTATGTGCATTGAAGCGTTTTCATGTTTTTATCTAACATTCAGTTTTTTCGTTAAGCGACCCCTTTTGAGAGTAAGGCATAACACGGATATTTTTAACAACTCACCATTCAGATTTTGGTTTGTTTATTATTCGTATTCTGATGCCATACTTTGTCACACATGGCATTTGGCTGCCCTTTAACGATAGCCGTTCCCTCTGGCCTGATAGTAATTATACTTATAGCCTTTGCTGACCTCTATAAAGGTTATTGCTCTCACCAATCGGTTACTCTTTCATGCAATATTTCCCTTGATGGCCAGTTTTGCATGTCCATGATGTTTCGTTTATTTTTGTTGCATCGTATTGGTAAATTGCAATTGATACCTTAACCTGGTAATTAATCGTGTAATTTCAATAATATTTATTCATGAAAATGTATATCCAGACTTCTTTATCTCCATGTCTAATCTCTTAACGTTTACTCGATGGAACCGCTTGGTTCTTCCATCCCTGGTGCACGTCGTTGCCGAATGTCCTTCCAGGCCCTAGCGCATTATGCCCAAATTAATAATCTATATCGCTATCCAAAATATGTACCCATGCAAACATACAAATTATGCATACTTTTATATATATATATATATATATATATATATATATATATATATATATATATATATATATATATAAATATATATATATATATATATATATATATATATATATATATATATATATATATATATATGTATATATATACATACATACATACATACATACATACATACATATGCCGCAAGTATATACAAACATTAAAGATTGTTGTTTTCAATTAGTCATCGTTTTATGAGAAGATTCCCGAATGTAGGTTACTTTTTGTGTCCCTATTGTGATGTTCGTCTGTGACTAAGATTTATACTTTTCATGAATTCAGTTAAAGACACAGTATCCATTAGAATGAAATTTAATTTTCATTTTTGAGTTGTATTTGATTCGAGTTTTTATCTACTGTTATTCTTTTTTTTCCATCTTGGTCATAAAACAGAAATTGTTTACAATGTAGACTTAGTTATGTTTGTATCAGCATGCAGTATTGTTGAAACATGTAATATGATTATTGCAAAGATAGGAATAGATAAACAACGAGAGAGAGAGAGAGAGAGAGAGAGAGAGAGAGAGAGAGAGAGAGAGAGAGAGAGAGAGAGAGAGAGGAAAACTGTTTTTTATTTCTTGCCAACGAGAGTGAGTGAATGTGTTGGACCATGTCAAATATTAATGGTCCCAAGCGAAAGGGGGCGTGTCTTTCCCTCTCACGCACTCAATGGTTTGTTTCCACCTTAATTGGGGGTTGTGCGTTCATTTGCTGCAGTTGCGATTCTTGCAGGGCTGTGCCTTCATGAAGCGTGCACGATGCTTTGATTACCCCCCCCCCCCCTCCCCACCCCACCCCACCTCTCCTCTATTCTTTGCCTTTTCCTGTTATTGTCTCGTGTGTTTGCCCGGACGACTTCTTTATTTGGTCCCCGTCTAATTGTTGCTATTTTTCTTAATGTTATTGTCTATGAACTGATGTCATGTTGAACACTTACAGTAAGTCAGGTTGTCCTATTAAACGTGATTTGCTCTCCCACGCTTTCCCCTTAGTGTCATTTATTGTTCAATGATAATTTCTATTATTGCCCTTAATGTTCTTTAAACCTGAATAACATTAAAGAATACATTCTTATAATTGAATGTCTATGAATTGAAATTGTCAGTCACAATGTGGTTTTTTTTTTTTATGATGGTAGCACATTTATTTAGTATTACCACTACCACAATCTCGAATTTGAATTTATAAGGAAATCAACACAAGAAGTATTATTCTATTTGTTTATTCCTTTGGCAATTTAACTTATCAAGGTAATGTATATCATCATATTAATTGTGAAATATTTAATCTCACAATGTTATACTAGGTAAGAAATTTTCTTGGATTGAGAATTATAATTATATCTACACAAATGAATTATGATTCAACAATACTCATGTAATTCTTTGTGTTATTCATGAATTACTATTGATTATTCTCATAGTTTTATTTGTTAACAAGTTTATTCTTTTTGTAATTAGAGAGTTATTTTTATTTTTTCCGTAAGTTGTTAGAGAAAACCCCTAATCAAATTATCTCAACCACAATAAGATATATATATATATATATATATATATATATATATATATATATATATATATATATATATATATATATATATATATATATATATATATATTTATATATATATGTGTGTGTGTGTATATAGATAAAAAACAGGAAGAGAAGACAATGGATTGATGAACTATGAAAATTTTGTAGCTATGAATGTACATAGAAATACCATAAACGGAAGCGTATGTAAGGACATATTTGAGGCCTATTTCCTGCCGTGGACTAATTACGGCTGATGATGATGATATATACACTGAATATATGAATATATAGATGATGTATGCATGTTGTATGAATATATATGTGTATACATACATACATACATACATACATACATACATACACATGGATGTGAAATATACTGTATACATATACATAACAGTTCATGATTTTGTGTAGGTTTTACGTGTGAATATTTTTGTTCGAGCGTACGCACACCTACCCACTGCACATACTGTACGTTTGCGCATACATATCTGTACCTAATTAAGCCCTTAATTGAGTATGAATCAAAATTAGTTACTGCAGTTGCCCAGTCATTTCCTTCGTGACTGCGGACCCCTGTTCTGCTCTTTTATGTCAATAATTATAAAACTTTACAACGTCCATTTATTTCACTGTTCGCCAGGTTCCATTGCGGTGACAGTGAACTATACTTGTGTTTCTGTAATTTGATCTAAAATCGGAATTGTTTGTCAGCCTTCGTTGCCTTATCTTCCTCAAGGTAGATGTAAACTATTATCGATTCTGGATAAACCATATCTCTAGTAGTATTTCTTCTTGAGGAGGGTTATTACTTTAAAGTGCTGACCTCCCGAGCAGAAATAAGCTTTCTGGTCCATTTTGATTTTCTTTAACTTCTGTCAATCCTGAAATAAATCGAAATCAGATGTGTTGAAAATTATAGGTTAGTAAGTTATCTTTTAGCTTCTATAGGCCTTGATATTTTTTTTTTTTTATCAAAGACCCATCCAGTTAATATACCGTTGCTATCTCGAGCCCACTATGAGAATCCTCATTCCAGTTACTCGAAAATGATATGTAGGTTTTTTATTCGATATCAGATTTTGTTGTATATTCGAATGGGGAATTTTTATTTATTTTTTCTTACAATAGAGATATTATTGATAATTTTATAATTGACATGAAAAAGTTACATGTATTCTCTCTCTCTCTCTCTCTCTCTCTCTCTCTCTCTCTCTCTCTCTCTCTCTCTCTCTCTCTCTCTCTCTCTCTCTCTCTTCTGTTCCTCTTTTAATCCCAAATGATTAATTTTCTATGCTTTTGTACAAATTTGAATCAAGACTATTGCATGTTATACAACTTTAATTATTTATAGCATTTTTACTGTTCTTGTTTTTGCAAAATAATTCGAAGCCATCTTATTTCAGGGTAAAATTTTCGATACGAGAGAATCCACCCATGTAAAAAATGGCTGGAAGAGAGCCTTATTAATTCATAGAGAATTTTCTTTTAAAGATTCGTTCTACTGAATCCTCCCGGGAAAGATATGTAACATTTTTTAGTTCAGCAGTTTAATTTTCCTCCGCCTTGTATGAGGTCCCGCTAATAATCAGTTTGAAATGTCACAAACTAGAAGAGGGTAAAAGATGGAAAATTAATTAATCCAGCTTTCGTCTCGTCCCGTCATTCATTCCTTTGGGAATGTAAAGACGCTGCGTCGGAAAAGTGTAAAAATAACAACAAGGGTGAAAGAAAGTGAATGTTTTTTATAACGGAGTTGAGCCGAAATCGTTGAATAGTTGTCAGCCAATTCCAGCACACGATTTTATTTCCTTTAATGACAGAAAGATCATTAATTCAAACTACATATTTTTATTATTGATTTTTTACTAAGTTAATTAGACTTTGATGAATGGGAATCATACCATTTTTTTTCTTTATAATAGTAGCAGTAAAATGAATATAATGAATCATCATCATATACATCGACAACACTTAACACAATTCTTACTAATAGAAATAGTAAGCCTAATTTGTATGCAAGTATTTGTAAGTATGATAATTGTGACTTGAATGAGAATGAGAAAAAACCATTAAGAATTTGCAATACAAGTGAAAGATTGAAGGGATAATAAACGCAGAAGAACTGTACGATAGTGAGGTTCATAACTAGTAAGTTAATTATAGCGTTTTGAGGGGGTTTTATTATGTGCACAATTGCAAAATTGGAACGTGGTTAGCTGGGGATAAGGGTTAGAAAGGTAGACGTAAAAAATCGACCTAGAAATAACTGGGTTAAAAAGTACAGTAGCATTGGAACTAATGGCCAGCGCAAGTTATGAAAGATAGAATTTGGTGTTCGCAGAGATGAGGCTACCACAACCACATCTAACTAATGGAGTATTATAATCGACAACTCATGACCATAGTAATGGGCAGTAGTTACAAAAAAACAAAGAAAATTATTATTCGAGTCCACAATCAATAACAAATCAAATAAAATAATCGTTCAGGATAAATAATGTTTTCACCGGACCGAGAAGTTAAATTAGTCAATTTAGCGTCAGGAAAACAGGAATGGTTCAAATTAAGTTTTTCATAGTTTTGTTTTCTATCAAAGACGTCAGATTTAGGGGTTTCCTGTGTGTGTGTGTGTGTGTGTGTGTGTGTTTTACCATGTATATTATCCCTATTATGCTGCTGGTGGTGTCAGAGGGTTACAGACTTCAGATTATCGGCAAATACTATTTTGACTTTCAACAGCTGCGGGTGTCCATTCAAGGATGGGTTGACTGGTGGCCGTAGGCAGGGCTCGAATCACGTAGTTTACAACGCCACACGTTTAAAATTTTAACGACTCTGGGAACAGTTCCATTTCGAGAAAGTTCCGTCAAATGTATATAAATGACGTTGCTGCTTAAAGGAATTTTTTGTAGGATTTGTTTATTTTGATGTATAAACACAGCCTACATACTTACATGCTTTTATATCTTAGTGTACGCGACCCGCCTAAACTGCAGGCTAGATATTTATTTATATAAACACAGATTCAAACCTTTCCACCCCCCTTTCCTAACTATTCCCTCTCCCCCCTACCCGAGGGACCGAGTATCCATACGTTTGGAAATAACGCTCAGCGTGCCAGGAAATATATATATATATATATATATATATATATATATATATATATATATATATATATATATATATATATATATATATATATATATATATATATATACACACACACACCTACAGTATATGTAGCACCAGACATTTGCTCCCTATTATATAGATTTATATATATATATATATATATATATATATATATATATATATATATATACATATATATATATATATGTATATATATATATATATGTATATATATATATATATATATATATATATATATATATATATATATATATGTATACATATATATACGCAGTATATATAAAAAGTCTATTAATGAAAGGGCATTGGAAAAAAATACTCGTGTCGAAACAAACAAAAAGCCTGCAAGAATTTCCTAAGAGTATCAACGCGGCACTTGATGATTCAACTCTGACAGCCAAACTCGACAAAACTTCTTTGGTAGGGAACAATCCCCATAGCCAATTAACATTCTTCCAATCAGGGACATCTCTTTTTCCACCGTCCTTGCCAGCACTGGGAGTCACAAGACGCGCGGGGAGTTGGCAACGATGGAGAGAGAGAGAGAGAGAGAGAGAGAGAGAGAGAGAGAGAGAGAGAGAGAGAGAGAGAGAGAGATCTTTTTTTGAAATGTTGGTTTTGATTAATTAACACCTTGCAATGCCGCAAAGGGGAAAGAAGAAAAGGCAAAGAATCGGAGAACAGAAGGGGGAATGAGGAGAGAGAATGATTAGAGACGTAAATTAGGTTGTTGATGAGATGAATGTTGATAAGATAAACGAGGAGTAGTATACGGTTGGGAATAGAAGAAAGGTTAATAAAGCAGTAGTTAATTGGTGTTAGATTATATCGTTTGTCGATAGCGAAGTTTTAGGTAATGAGACAATTAGAAGAGGAGCCGTAACAGATATCCTTACTGATAAAGATGAAAAAGTCGAAGACAAAATTAATGCTTTGTAAACTGAGTGGAAGAGTAAAGTGTATATTATTTTTTTTTCACATACAAGTATTCTCATTTTTTTTCTCATTTACGTAAAGGATTAAATAAGATTAAAAGTATACGTGAACAGTAAATGAACATAATTTCCGGGATCTCTGTTGATTTGGGACTGTTCAGAAAAATAATCATGATTATTTAGAGGTATTAAACAGAGGTTCTTTCGTCCTGTGAGGTGAGACCGTATTGTCTCATTAATCATAAAAACGATGTTAACAATCAGTTACGATATTAAAACCCGAGAGGCTTATGTAACAAAGAACATGTCGAAAGGAAATTATTTGAAATCAACCACTGTTTTGATAATGTTATCTTGGTTTCAGAAACCAAGTAAAGCATGTTAGATGAGGAGTTGGAATGATTAACTTTATGAAAAACATTGGCTTGACGAATTATAAAATTCTTTAGCCAAGCATAGGTTAAGCGCTGTATATTATCATCATCATCATCATCATTGGTAATATTATTATTTAAGCTAAAACCCTAATTGAAAAAAAAAAAAAAACAGGATGCTACTAGCCCAAGGGTGCCAACAGGGAAAACAGCCCTGTGCAGAAATGAAATAGAGAAATAACGAATAAACTATTTATGAGAAAAAGCTATAAAATACAATAAGATCAGTAACAACGTTAAAATAGCCAATCATATGTAAACTAAGCAACAAGACTTATGTCAGCATGATCAACTGAAAACCATTTGTAACAAATTTGAACTTCTGAAGTTCCCCCGATTCAATCACCAAATTAAGAAAACCATTCCACAATCTGGTCACCTCTAGAATAATGTGAAATATTGAGCCTTGTAAGACAAAGGCGAGACTTGGAATTAACAGCCTACTTACTACTACTTACTGGATGGTAAAGTCTTGGAAGATCTGAAGCCAAAGGATGGTCAAACACATGAGCCATAACGCTAGCCTTTTCGTTTTGATAGTGAGTGACAGTGCCATCTGATTTAATCAAAGGAGTGAATGTTGATTTTACACCAAAGAGTGCAGATTTAAAGGTAGTCCACAAGGTTTCTTTTATAGACAGATTATATTAATCTTAAGTTGAAGCATAAACACTGAGCCACAACTCTTAGCTAAGTGTAGTTATTCGAAGTCAAAGATAAGCTGACTGTTAACTGTACTAAACTCATCAATGAACCTGATTTTGTCCTCTATTCAGCATTTTAACACTCGAGTATGGGTATGCCTATCAATTATGATGACCAGATTTTCATTTAAGAGAACAACAGGCTCAACCTCTTAGTACATTTGTGACATGATTAAATACAAACAACCACTCAAAATACAATTCCAGTCTGATTGAAGTTTTATATAACCTAAAAGAGTAGGACAAAACCAAGGCATGATCAGACATCCCAATTGGTGGATTAACTTTGCTTCGTATAACACCCGTCGAATCAGTGTATACTACTATGCATTTCTTGGCTGTGTCCAATTGATTTTCTCTTGATAAAATCCTACCAAAACATCGGATATGGGTCACATGTTGGAAATGGGTATTTGAAGCCACAGCCTAATTGGCAAAAATATGCAATGATGTCTAATGTGAATAATAAAGGCACTTACCAGAGTAAATCTAAGAAATTGAAAGGGTAACTTAGCTAAATTTAGACGCACCCAGAGAGAGGCTAGTTGTGACGTGAACTATGACATCAGACGTAATACCCAGTAAACTTTCCTTTCACAATAGTAAACACACCGATAACAGGCGGAGGACAGCAGACCATTCATACGTCAAAGCCAATCTGGACTGTAGTGTATAGTAACTACGTCATACTACAGTAGAGTATCAATGAGTGGGGGGGCCTTCAGTAATGACGTCTACATAGTTTCTCTCTGGGTGCGTCTAAATTTACCTAAGTTACCCTTTCAATTTCTTAGATTTAATCTGGTAAGTGCCTTTATTATTCACAATAGACATTACTGCATATTTTTGCCAATTAGGCTGTGGCTTCAAATACCTATTTCCAAAATGTGACCCATATCCGATGTTTTGGTTGGATTTTATTAACGAAAATCAATTGGACACGGCCCTGAAATGCATAGTAGGTCCAACCAATTATCATACTTGTGATTAGCCTGACTTAGAAGTAAAGTCAAAAGTTTGTAAGCCATGGCGATCAGTAAGAGAAACATATTAACCAGTCCCTATGAAGCATTGAAATCAGCATCAAGAACAAAAGAGGCCTTTTTGTCATCTTGTTTGTTAGCCATAGTAGTAAAAAGAGAATCGAAGATAGAATCGTCTAAGTCTGGATTCTGATAGATGGAACACAAAAGTTGATATGCCTGCCACAAACTTTTATGACCTTGATCTCATGACATCTGCATTTGAAACAAGGCTTAGAGAAACAGGGTATTCAAGTCCTAATAAACACTGCCATTCCCCTTGTCCAAGAAGTTGCATCCCATTTCAAAGTTATTGGTTTCTAGAGCAGGAATAAGCAGCTTAGACTAGTGTCTCTTCGGAAAAACCAAAGTTTCTTAACATAATAGAATAGCACAATAAATAGTTCTCTTGATACATGAAAACTAACTCAATAATAATGTTATAAAAACAATACGTACATGGTTATATACAGAGAAAATAAGAAAGCAACTCATAGACCAAAACACAAAATTTGTCAACATGGTGGAGCCTACACACTATGTAAGACTGGTACTCTCTAGGGTAGTCACTTTAACTGGACGAAGGCCAGTAACGATGGTTTTGAAAATAACTACCAGGGGAAGATAAAGGAACAGATAGTGAAAAGGTAACCTCTTGATAAACCCCTAGGCATCTTTATCCTTTCTATTAAGCCTACCTAACACACTGTTTAAAAATAAGAGGAAGAGAAAACTGATAGAATAGTGTCTGAGTGTATCCTTAAGCGTTAACCCAAGGCATTGGAAGATTATGTTTCAGATGCTTTGGCACTATTTGAGACTTGAGCACATTGGATTGATTTTGGAGTGTACTTCTTTTAGAATAGCTTCTTACCATAGCCTAGGAGTTTCTCATACCCATACCAATTGGAAAGTAAGCACTGGAAAATGTCAGTAGTTAACCATTTTGGCCAAGAAGTATAGTGTGGTTTGCTTGGTGTTATCAATTTTATGAGGGAATGGGAGACTGTGTAAATAATGCCCCAGATGTGTATTCTATGTTGTATTATCTGGCCTGTCTATGAACCCAATAACTCTCTAGTGGTAGTGTGGATGTTGTCACGCAAACAGTATGTAATATTACTGATTTCCAAATACGCTGTCTTTCATGTTTTACGTTTATCGAAGTTTACAACTGTTATTATGCAAGCAATCGTAATGACCACGAAGATCTAAAATGCCTATTGACTTCTTAACCAGGCACTAAAGAGTTCCTAATTTCTTTATTATATTGCTGAAAAAGACATTTAGTTAAGCTAACTTTTTTTTTCTTAGGCAATTGGTTAAGTGAAAAGGCTTTTCTGTGGTAAATGAAATTCACTTTGTTTTTGTTCTGTAGCCTATAATGATAGTATTAAAACTGGTACTTGTGAAGAACAAAGATGTTTTCTTTTTCTTGATAAATTGAGATTCAGTAGTGCTAATTCAGAAGGTTCCTGTCACTTAAATACAGTTTTTTTTAAATAAAGATAAATGTGTATACACTCAACACTGATTTAACCATGATTTTTATTCAAGCTGAATAGCAGATTCACAGATTCTTATTAGATTTGAAGGATTTTTGTTTCAAAATTATCACTTTAGGATGATTCGAGCCTTGGATAGCCACAAAACCCTTAATTTTAGTCTTACTCTTGGAGCAAAAATATAATTTTATTACTAAGAATTAACAATATTAGTCTAACTTTACAAGTCACCCATGTTAGTAGAATATTGACATAAATCTTTAAAGATATATGAACAAAAACTCCCAGTCAGGCCTTTCATTTTGGGCTGGATCAGTTGTAAATAGTAACAAGCCTTTCCCTAATTATATATTAGCTAATAGAATTTGTTCTGCGCCGGGACACGTTTTGAGTTATAGTAACAATTCCGCACGTTCAGACAAATCACGGTTAGAACTTTTTTAATGTTATCGCAGAGCCTTCATGCGTCTACGTATCCTAATTAGAGGTATTTGATCATGCATCATATATCTGGGTATTATTAATGTTTAGGCATGATAATGCACGATTCTGTCTCGCTCCATGTTGACTTTATTAATGATTACTCTCTCTCTCTCTCTCTCGCTCTCTCTCTCTCTCTCTCTCTCTCTCTCTCTCTGAATATTCTATTTTTTTAAATGCTTTTCCTTGTCATATCATTATTTTTTTAATTATTAATTATTTTAAAGTTCATAAATCGGTTTATTTTTCCATTGTTTAAAGTTTTTTTTTTCTATATTATTGTGCCCTTCTTCCTTTTCAATCAAGAGAAGCAATACGAAAGATTCAAACAGGTCGTGGGGTTAAGCAAACCACATAATTTTGAAGTTTTGTTATAAGATCTGTTCCTTTTCATGCGTTTCACATTGTCGACGTTATAAGAATGTGAAATTCATTTCTGTTACTTGAATTGGTTAATTTTTGCGCTGAGCTCGATTGTGATATGAGTTTGATCTAGTTCATTCGAAGAATAAGATAATTGAAGGATTAGTAATGTGTGATATGATAGATTTACGACTGAATTAAAGAAAACAATAGATATCCCGTTGTTGTCCTCAAATTTTCTTTTAATTCAGAATAGGAAGAGAAATTCATGATCACCTTTGCCTTGTCGGGTAAACATACTGTAGTGATACCTTGATAGATTATACCTTTTGATATTAATTTTGGGTAAGATGAATTCGCTGTTTGTAACAGATTATTTTCCGAAGACGCAATCTACACAGGTCTTATGTTACTGTAATTAGTGGCAATTAAAAAAGAGAAAAAAAAAAGAAGAGGAAGAGTGAAGGAAGAAAAGTGAGGAATTCCAAGTGCACAATTGCCTTCACATCGATCACCCTGTTGGAGTCCTTTGAGAGGCCCCATCGACCCGCCATGCAAATTATTTTTTACCGCATTCATGTGTCAGACCTTCAATTATTTATGGGCCTAATTTGATGATTCGATATATAGGTGCATGATTGTTTCTTATCGCGGCTGGCGGACCACACGCGGTGATAATCGTCGCTGAAGGAATCGGAGAGTTTCCCCTCGAGGAAGGCAGGAGACAGAAGAGCTGGGGTTGGGTAGTAGGGCGCAGGAAGGGAGGGATAGTATAGAAGCTAGGTGCTTATGGTTGGGATGGATGGAAGGAGGAGTAGAAGAAAGAGGAGGAGGAGGTGGAGGGTATCCTTGTAGATGAGGTGAAGAGGTAGGTGTGGGATTAAACACTCCTTATCCTTTTCGGACTTTATTAATGAGGCTCGTCTTAGGGATATAAATTCTTACATTTTTTTTTTCTCCGTGAATGGGATCCCATTGGTCACTGTCAATGCCTCTTCTGAAATGAGGTTCTCGTGTTTTTTAGGTGTTTTGTGTCATATTGTTTTTTCGTCTCATTCTCTGGGATTGGTCGTTTGTCAATCTGTCTTATCTAGTGTCTGTTTCGATCTCTTGCTTTTCCCAATAGGAGAATTTCATTATTATTAGAATCGATATGATTGGGCTTTGGTTCATCATTTATAGTACCTTTAGCGGTTTTATTATCACTGTTACATTTCAGACACATGCAAACAGACACTTATATATATATATATATATATATATATATATATATATATATATATATATATATATATATATATAAAGATATACATATATATATATATATATAAAGTTTTGTCATTAAGGCATCAATCCATAATCGACACATTGATATCGAATTCACTTCACCCTGGTTGTCTTTCATCCAAAAGGAATTATTATAAATTCAGTGTTCTAGACCAGAATTGAGCACTTCAGTGGTGTAACAGTGACATATCTAACCTTTAGGATGAATATTATAGTTATTTTCAATTCCCCAAAATCTATTGATTAGTATAATGAAAAAGATATGATATTAAGATTTTTACTATTTGAAAATGCCGAGTTTTAATTGTAATGTTTCTTTAAATGTACTATTTTCCGTTGGTCCTGATCAAATGATGAGTGATATGACAGTGTATGTGTATATATATATATATATATATATATATATATATATATATATATATATATATATGATAAATTCTGCACATTTAGACGTGTTTTTCATATTCAAATAAGCCATATATTTTTTTATACATTAATGTCTGGATTCTCTTAACGACCTGGCGATCAGAGCCCCAAGCGAAATCACACAAAGACTTGTATAGACAGTGGCCAAATGGTTTGGTCACTGTCTTTACAAGTTTGGTGGACCAGGGTTCGACTCCCGGCCGGTCACAAGCTCTTGTCTTTGTGTGATTTCACGTGGGGCTCTGATCCCGAGGTCGTTAAGAGAATCCAGACATTAATGTATCAAAAATATATGGCTTATTTGAATATATATATTATATATATACAGTATATATATATATATATATATATATATATATATATATATATATATATATATATATATATATATATATATATATATATATATTACGTTTGCCTGCCAGTGGTTTTATCTTGGTCACACACAATCTTACTTTATAACCTCATCTGTTAATTCTGGCCTTGTAACCTTAGCTTATTGGTGATGCTATAATTGTGTAAAATTCGGTGCGTCCAAGTCATAGTTGCCTCTCATTTTTGTTTCTCTTCTCCGGCCCCTTCTGATATCTTTATAATGGAAATTAGATTGAACTTTTCAGTTCCGTGAACATTAAGGATAGCTGTGCCACCTATAACTGCTTTGTTTAAAAAGGGTGTTTTGCTTGGAACTGAAAAGTTATTTTCTTTAGTCGTGTTTGCGTTCGTTGTATTTATATCTTATTTAGAACATAATCGCATATTTAGGGGACCTCATTTTCTTCTTAGATAAGGATGATTTAAAGGTAACTTGTCTGAGCGCAGTATCTCTCCCTGGCCTTTTCTCTCAATCTCTTTTCTCTCTCATGCGTCGTGGCGTTTGTGCCTTAATTTCATAAAAATTCTTGTATTGAAATCAAGAAATAAGTTCCTGATCACCATAGCTTACTTACTTCTCCTATCACTTAATTATATTGAAATTCTGATATTGAAATCTAGAAATAAGTTCCTTATCACCATGACTTACTCCTCTTATCACTTTCTGTTAGCAGGCTATTTCTTTCAATCTAGTGACAAGCTTAGGAAATCTCTTCTTACCTCAGTGTTTTTTGTTTTTTTCAGGTCATTTGCTGAAACCTATGGGGGAATTGATTTAAACAAGTAAGATTTTTCTGATTTTCAATTAGCATGTCACCTGGAATACTATCATTTATAGGCGACTAACTGCCAGGGTACAAAATTTATTTTTGAAGTCAACAAAGCCTCAATGGTTTGTTAAAGAACTGCCCATGTTCTTCCGTCCTAAATGCAGTTCGAATGGGCTTTTTACTTTCAAGGCAAGCATTTTAGCGACTTGTCCAAGAGATCATTATATATATATATATATATATATATATATATATATATATATATATATATATATATATATATATATATATATATATGTATGCATATATATGTACGTGTGAGTTTGCGTTTGTGGGAGAGAGGGAATGAACGATTATGATTGCTTGAACCAGTGGGAATGAGGGAGTTTGTACTAATGACTCTCTCCCTGATGTCATAGATACATGGAAAGGAACAATTCCTTCCAAACTCATCTTGTTCTCGTAAAGTAATAAAAAAGGAGGAAGAGAAATTCAGTTTACTTTTAAGAACCAGAAATAATTGAACGAAATTGCTGATTCATTTTTTTCATGTGTTTTGCATGGTGTGCTGTGTGTGTGTGTGTGTGTGTGTATATATATATATATATATATATATATATATATATATATATATATATATATATATATATATATATATATATATATATATATATATAATGTTGTTTATAAATACATTTTCCCGAACAATCGCCATGCGTGTGCTCATCACTAACTTGCTGCTATTCGTAACGAAATTAAAGTAAGAACGAACATCTTGAATTGATTATGGCCATCCAAGGTATATAATGTCAGACGTCGCTTTAATGAAGTTCCTTATCTTAATTATCATCTGTTATTAAGCGCCCTGTGGTATTAATAATCATCAATAACATTGATGCCTTTGATATCATTAGAGAATATGATTATTTATTGGGCAGCGGCTTGATAAAGTACCTCAGTTTTGAATGATGAAAAGGCTTTCAAGATCTTAAATAATTTTCTCTTCTTGAAATCAAATGTTTTGTTTTATTATGGTATGAAACCTTTTGTGTTGTTAATTTGTACATAGGTTGATTGATTTTTGTATCATGAATTAAAAATAGAAGACAAAGAAGAATTGTACGAGGAAGTAAAACTTAACTAGACTCTTTCAATGCATGTTAAAAAGATTTCTTCTTTCAATGTAAGAAGGATGAAAATTGGGAAAAAGAAACTTCATATATTTTTTGTCAGTGTAGGACAAAAATACTTTTATTATCATCATCATCATCGCCTCCTACGCATATTGACGCAAAGGCCTCTGTTAGATTTCGCCAGTCTTCTCTCTCTTCAGCTTTTAATTCAATATTTCTCCATTCATCATCTCCTACTTCGCGCTTCATAGTGCTCAGTCATGTAGGCCTGGGTCTTCCAATTCTGCTAGTGCCTTGTGGAGCCCAGCTGAACGTTTGGTGAACTAATCTCTCTTGGGAGTGCGAAGAGCGTGCCCAAACCATCTCCATCTACCGCTCGTCATGATCTCGTCCACATATGGCACTAGAGTAATCTCTCTTATAGTTTCATTTCTAAACCTGTCCTGCCATTTAACTCCCAATATCCTTCTGAGTTCTTTGTTCTCAAATCTACTAAATCTATTGTAGATTGTTTCATTGCCATACCATGACTCATGTCCATAGAGTAACACCGATCTCACTAAACTGATATATAGTCGGATTTTTATATGTAATTTTAGGCGATTTGATTGCCAAATTTTACTTAACCTAGCCATTGTCTGATTTGCTTTTTTCAGTCTTTCACTAAACTCTAATTCTAAAGATCCTATATTGAAGGTTATAGTTCCTAAGTACTTATATGGTCCTGCCTCATTAATCCTTTCTCCTTCCAATGATATTTCATCTTCCATTGCATCCTCTCATAGATTGATGAAATACAAATAAAGACTTTCGAGGAGTTAAATAATTAAAAATGTTAATTTTGCTCTTTAATTTGTTTTTGCTTACGTATGTGTATTTGTGTGCACATTAATAAAAAGCCGTAAGTTTTCATGAGTGTATAAGGATATTTTTTTTTTTTTTTTTCGAGAAAGGGTTTAGATTAGATGTTTGGCAATTATCATTCCGCCCATGCAGTCAGGCGTATAGGCAGCAATAACCCTACAAACTCTAATCATCAAATCACTTTTTCATCTTTCATCACAGCTCGTGCGTGGTGAACAGTACTTCTATATGGTAACTCTCCACTGGGGTGTAAAACCTGTAATGGGTTAGCGTAAGTAACTCGTATTTCATGGGTGGTATGTTTGAGTCCTGATCCCAGCCCAATAGTTTTTATTTGTGCAACAACCTTGCCCTCTTTGTGAGCTAGGGATTGGAGATAATAATAATAATAATAATAATAATAATAATTATTATTATTATTATTATTATTATTATTATTATTATTATTATTATTATTATTATTATTATTATTATTATTAATGCCTATCTAGTGGATTGTCAACGACCATTTGCCTCCTTGGGTTCTGACGCCACATATATATGGTCGCTGTTGGTCGGCCTCTATGACACTGGGAAAAGCGCAGTAACATGCAACTTACCTTTTGCATCTAACTAAAGGTTTTGAACATATGAATCAGTCTATTCCCGAGCAGGAAGGCTACAGGACACACAAGGATTTTATATTTCAAACCCGAAAAATGAAGTAGAATACTTTATATCAAGTTTATGACTTGCACTCAGGTTTTATGTATGACTACATTTAATCAAATATTTTATTTCTTGAAATCTGTTTTGTCTTGAAATTAAAATATGATAAGAATTACCCACAATGCTACACAATCAACTCTGGTTCGTCTTAGTATATTATTATTATTATTATTATTATTATTATTATTATTATTATTATTATTATTATTATTTGCTAAGCTACAATCCTTGTTGGAAAAGCAAGATGCTATTAGCCCCATGGCTCCTAAAGGAAAAATACCCCAGTGAGGAAAGGAAACAAGGAAAAATAAAATATTTTAAGAACAGTAACAACATTAAAGTAAATATTTCCTATGTAAACTATAAACACTTTAACAAAACAAGAGGAAGAGAAATACGATAGTGTACCCTCAAGCAAGAGAACTCTAGAACTCTAACCCAAGACAGTGGAAAGCCATGGAACAGAGGCTATGTCGGAGAATTGAACATTAAATATTCAGTGTGTTTTATTTACTGATAAAATGTAAACAGAAAGGACTAGAAGGAACGTAAATTATGCATGATTTAAAGAAAAGCAATTATATTCAATTCCGTCCCTGTACTTTAAAAAGTCCACTATTGTAAAGTCAGTAGCAGGAACCTAATGCAAATTCTCCAGGGATCGGAGTTTCTCATTTAAACTCTCCGAATTGCTAATTGCTCGCTTCTATCAAGCAATTGCCAGCCAATCTATCCTTGGATTAAAGTGCCTCTCTTTTTGGGGGGGTTTATTTGACCCTTGTGAACTCTGTATTTATTCCATTATATGTGATATGAACACAGCGAAAAACATTTATTTCATTCATATGCTGAAGGAAGGTTACTCACCTAAATTTTACCCAAATTTTCCGATGCAAAGGTTATTAAAGATGATCATATTTAGCGTTTTATCGATAGCTAATGTGACATTAAATTCTACTATAACAGTAAAACCATTAGTTTTTCTTCAAGATTCCCAATTTTGGTGTGTTCATAACAGACGTTTAAATGGTGTATACCGTACACGGGGATGGGTTAGAAGTTAAATGCTTTAATCATACGTGTGATTTAATACATTGTTTGTGTATTTTTAGCCAAGTCGCTTCTCATTAACCTCGGGGCTATGAATCAAAGAGTTGTTAAACATAGATAAGCAAAGTGATTATCCACGTAGATCGAAACAACTCTTAAGTAAATATCAATGATTGATTGTGTAACATGGCACTTTTGGCTTGTAAATCGGGCTACAAATTCCTTTTTTTATCCATAAATACGTCAGTGGGTTATACAAATCGTTTATAATTATGGCAGGGCTTTTATTTATCACCTATTCTTATCACACTAACCGCCTTCTCCCGAACCCTTTCGCCTCCGCTTACTTCACCTCCTGGCGGAGGATCATCAACACAGACCCTAGACAAGTAATTCGTTATTTATCGCTATTATTGAGTGTATTTACTAGCTTTTTTATTTACGTATTTATTCAGTGGTTTATTTATTATTACATTTATGAGGTGATAAGAGATTTTTTTTCGCGGCTTGGGTTCATAGGACAGGGTATAGATTAGACGAAATTCGAAAGCAAATTACTAAATGAGTCAATTTCCTTGTAGTGCGAAATCTCGATACATAACATTTACTATTAGCTTTTCTCTCTCTCTCTCTCTCTCTCTCTCTCTCTCTCTCTCTCTCTCTCTCTCTCTCTCTCTCTCTCTCTCTGTAATCTTATAATTTTGTTATCTTATGGTATTTAGTATGATAGACAACTAACGGCTTACTTAACAAGATTCACATTGAACTAAAAATAGTTTACAGCAAACGTATCGAACGCCTCTTTAGTCCCGAAAACCAGAACCAGCTGAAACACCAGTGCTCGTGCAGCACAAGCACACACACACACACACACACACACACACACACTACAGTTCCTTCACCATCCTTCTGGCTGGTTGGTTGATAGTGGGCCCCCTCGCACCACCTGTCAAGGCCCTCTTCATCAGTCAATGTCTCTGTTTCTCCCAGTTGCCCTGTCTCCATCCTTTTCCCCGTACCGGGTCACGACAGCCGGTTGATATGATCCATAATCGATTCGGATGCTAAGATGGCTTGAAAGCTGCGAAGATAAGAGCTGCCATTGTTCCAAATGGTGGCATGTGTTCACCCCGTTAGTGTTGCCAACAGCTGTTGCTGCGAGGTGTCGCTGCTGAGTCTCTGTTATTGGGT
>NC_090747.1:85307164-85309664 GCF_036898095.1 Palaemon carinicauda
GACTCTTTCCTAATGCCCCAGTGTAGACTCTTTCTAGCCTTTTACTCTACCAGTCTGCAGCGTTCCTAATGCCCCAGTGTAGACTCTTTCCTAATGCCCCAGTGTAGACTCTTTCTAGCCTTTTACTCTACCAGTCTGCAGCGTTCCTAATGCCTCAGTGTAGACTGTTTCTAGCCTTTTACTCTACCAGTCTGCAGCATTCCTAATGCCCCAGTGTAGACTCTTTCTAGCCTTTTACTCTACCCCAATTCCCATTTCTTTCCACATTGGTCTCTAAACTCTCTTATGTTTTACTTCATAGATAAATTATAAGTTTCTTCACCTGTTGCACCTTGGTGTGAATAGCCTCAAAGGCCTAAACACCAGGTCAAATGGCCCAATTTTATAAATTCAATCCAATAACCAAAACAACAATTGAGATAAAAAGTATTATAGGATTACGATGGTGATTATATCTGAAGTAATTAAGGATGTACAAGAAAGCACTTGTGGAAAACAAGTTTAGTTTGAAGTTCTGTCGCAAGAGTTGAGAAATGGCTGGATAGAGTCAAAGAGATAAAGAAGGAACAAACAAAAATAGACGAAGACAATAACTTGAAAGGACGAAAACAAAAAACAATGAAGCGCCACTCGATTACAATGGCAATTGTAAAACTTAAGAGACCCGCAAAAGCTTGGGAATCTCTCTCTCTCTCTCTCTCTCTCTCTCTCTCTCTCTCTCTCTCTCTCTCTCTCTCTCTATCGGGTCCAAAAGCGAATTTTCGGTGCCTAATCTTCGGTGGATCATCTGCTGAACGGACAATAAAAATGGATCAATGGTTTTTTATGGCTTTTCAGAGGCGGGATCCCGGTTTGAAATGGAAATGGCCCAAATATTTGCCTCATGACTGAACTGGTGCGACATATTCTTTTTTTTTTTTTTTTTTTTTTTTTTTATGGGATTTACCTCCAATTCTGTTTTATTCATTTTGAATAGATGTTTTACATTTATATTGCACCCTCGGATTTTATGTGCAATTTTGATGCATATTTCGGCGTGGAGCGATTCTGGCGCGCATTTTGTGTTTTTGAGAGCGGGCGCTGCTTGCCAATATGGATAATGTTATTTTCAATAAGTCGGCAATGGGGGAGGCAGGGGGATGATGGTATATCACTGGTAGGACGTTTTGGTGGCAGGGGGAGGGTACGGATGGGATGGGAGGGGGTAGGGGGTTGGTGTTCCATGTTATTTTCCACTCACCCCTTTGGCGTAAAAGGCTTTGGATGTAGCGATAATCGCTCGCGATTTATCACACCCGAATTTTTAGTAAGAGTGGCACTAATAGTCGCTTATCAAATTATATTGTCACATTCAAGGGCAGGATTTTTTTATAGGTCTATTTAGATTGTAAATTCCAATTTCTGACTTGAATTTCGCTGGCTGTTATTTTGTTTGGATGCTTTCAAGCCCTCCGTCTCTTTCGATTTACTGCAAATTACGATGAAAAATGGCTGACGGAATCTGACGCTTTCGTGTTAGATCGTGTTATTATGATGAGTTTTTTCTCCTTTTTTTCATTTTATTTTCTCCGGGAGGATCACTTAGTGGATTATTACTGACGCGTGATTTTAGGAGAAATGAAAATGACGAATTATTGTTATTTTTTTTTTTTTTTACTCTTCCATGAAACAATCAGTAATGTTAAAAGCCAAAATTTGCGCTTTGTCACGCCAACGTCCAAATGGTTCTATTTTTGTCATTTATTCGGTGCTGGGAATCATTGGCCTTTGGATATGAAAGCGACGGTTGGGAGGCTCTGGGAATTTCGGCATTTTTGTGTGTTGAGTACATTTTATGCGCGTAGGTCTGCCTATATATATTTCGCTCTCTCTCTCTCTCTCTCTCTCTCTCTCTCTCTCTCTCTCTCTCTCTCTCTCTCTCTCTCTCTCTCTCTCTCTCGTATGTAGATTGTGTCTTATCCTTACTTATCCTTACTTATATCTACACACATACACACATATATATATGTGTGTGTATGTATGTATGTATATATATATGTGTATATATGTACTTATGTATATATGCATATATATATGTAGATATATATGTGTAAATATGTGTGTGTATATATATATATATATATATATATATATATATATATATATATATATATATATATATATATACACACACAATAGATGGAGGAATAGATATATAGATAAAGTAATGTGGATATCTCCTCTATATAATGAAGAGAAGTGTCTGGCTACACACACACACATATATATATATGCATATATATATATATATGTATATATATATATATATATATATATATATATATATATATATATATATATATACATATATATATATATATATATATATATATATATATATATATATATACATATATATATATACATATACATATATACATATATATATATATATATATATATATATATATATATATATATACATACATATATATATATACATACATATATATATACATAC
>NC_090747.1:85314664-85322164 GCF_036898095.1 Palaemon carinicauda
CATATATGTAACACACACACACACACACACACATATATATATATATATATATATATATATATATATATATATATATATGTGTGTGTGTGTGTGTGTGTGTCTAAATGTACTGTTTTTATTCCAAAAAATCGCCATGTTGCATACTGTTAGAAAAGCTAATATGAACAAATGTTTTTGTTTAGTGGCTAATTTTAATGTACCTTCAGTGTACCCCTAACGTTGATTTGAATTAGTAACTTGCGCAAATGTGTTACACTAATCTAAAATAGAAATGCGTCATGATTTGCAAATTTTATATAAAATCCCACTACTGTTTTGAAGATCACGTTTTTACTCTTTATTATCTTTTTAAGGTAATCGACCTAAGCAAATAGCCTGGTGCTGTTCCCGTATGTCTTATTTTGAACACATTTTGGACATTTAAAAATTATTTTCTAAATTTTCGAAAGGTATTTTTCCCTCTTTTCTGGCTAACTTTTTTCAAAGTATCAGCTAGAAAAAAAAGTCTTGGCTCTGAATCTGATGGGTTACCTTTTCTCCTTTTCACGATCCTCTCTTCGAGTTCAGGGCCCCTACCTTTGTTTTTCCCTCCCCGCTTGGCCCCCCCCCCCCTCCACACCTCGGGAAGGGAAAGGATGAACCCGCCTTTTGTTTTATTCTCTTTCTTTTTGTTGTACCTGCAGCTGCGGAGATTGGTATAAATTTGCCTCAAGAACAGGTCGGAATCTTGCAAATTGCATTTAAATTGTTAATACTGGATGGGTGGAGAATCGCTGTCGTGGACTATTTTGCTTGGCGGGTGATTCTTCCTGTGCTTTTTACCATTTATATTGCCATTTCGTTTTCCCCTCTCCCCTCCCCTCCCCTTCCCTACCCCCTCCCCCTCTCCCCCCGTTTGGTTTGTGGCGTTTTAACTAGGGATGCCTCTGTCCTAGCGGATGCTTTGTGGATTGAACATCTCTTATTTTCTCCCCTTCATTGAATCGAATTAAAGGTATTGTTTTGTGTTAGTTTGAATGGACTTCTCACCACCACCTGGAATCTACTGTGCAATCTTCTTCATGTATGTCAGAGATGTATCCCTATTTGTTTCTTCAGTTATTAATTACTGTACTTATTTTTATAAAGTATATGGACTCTTGCATATCTTACTTGGGAAGCTTAGAGGTTCAATTAAAATATATTCAGATTAGATTAATGTTTCATTTTACTTGAGGGTGTAAGATATATATCTCCTTTTGAGAAGTAGGAAAAAATTTTGGAATGAATTAGTTTTGTCCATAACGTTATCACCTTTCTATTCCTACATGCAAGTTTATTCTTTTTACCATATCCGTGCATTAACAATTTGTCTTGACATGTTACGTAATGTTTTCAGTCTTAATTATTTTTTGATACTGTAATCTGTATTGTAGATATATATTGATTAGTCGAAATTAGGAGTGAATGTGATTAGGGAAGTCGAACATTAATGATATCATCAGATACTCCAATTTACACACCATCATCATCATTCCATTATTTATTATTGGATGGACTCCTTACGACCTACATTTCGTCCATCGGATACTCTCCCAGTTACAGTTAATATCATTTCCTCCCATATCGAAACTGTTTTTAAAAAGATAAGTTTAAACGTTCTTTTCATATATCCTAAATTTTCACAATTTCTTCATTCTTCGGCCAAAGTTTTGATTGATCTGGGTTACATGTATTCAGACTTTTTTTTTTTCAATATCTTTGTTGTATATTCGCTTTCGTAATATATATATCTGTTCTTGCTTAATCATATAATTACGCTTTCTGTTTTTGTTTTTTTATGATATATTTTATACACCCTCTTTTCTTTAACAGGTAGCCAATGATGTTCGACAAAGTTGGTTGTAATACTAACCTATATGGATATATTCCGTATCAATTTGCCTGCTTTGACATAAACACATTTCTTCAACTCAAAAGTTTATACAGACTGTATAGCAATTTAGCGTGTAATAATATCAAAACACTTTCAACGTCCATTTTCAAGTATTCTTTATGAAATATCGAAATATATATATACTGGCCATGACCTTGGTTCTCTCCTTCCACGAGGAAATTGGCGAACGTCGCAAATATATTTTCTGAATTTAGACGAAATTGACAGGGAAGGCAAGCATTGGAAGGGTCATTTTCTGAGTGGGACGGGAAAATGCGCCGATCGTTAAGAGAGAAAATGCGGAAACGATTGGATCTGTAATGTGCGGAAGACGGTGGTTTGCTTTTAAGAAGTTACCTTTGATTGGTCTTAAACAAAATCTACCACCTGCAAGGAGGGGCTGGAATAGTGATTTAAGAATCCTGTTATTTCTGTTTTTATTTTTTTATCGTCGAAAGTTTTAGCTGCAATGATTATCGAGTGCGGAAACTTTTGCTATATATTTGTTATCATTCGCACATATGCGTATATACATACATACATAATATATATATATATATATATATATATATGTATATATATAAATATATATATATATATATATATATATATATATATATATATATATATACATATATATATATATATATATATATATATATATATATATATATATATATATATATATATATATACGTGTATATATATATACATATATATAATATACATATATATATATATATATATATATATATATATATATATATATATATATATATATATATATATACGTGTATGTATATATATATATATATATATATATATATATATATATATATATATATATATATATATATGTTTCTCTCAGTTTTTCCTTTTGCAAACGTAAAGATTAATCTGGATGTCACAATTTCATGCACCGAAAACCCCATGTGCCAAATCCCTACGTGTTGGAGGTTTTATATTTGAATATAGGAAAAAAAGATAAATATACTCTGGCACATAAAGAATATACATTCACGTATAGTTGTCTCCCCTTCACCCCGGATAGCTGTGCAATGTTGTAATTCAGAACCTGTCCTTCATTCACTCTCTCTTTCTATCTGTATTTAGCTCTCTCTCTCTCTCTCTCTCTCTCTCTCTCTCTCTCTCTCTCTCTCTCTCTCTCTCTCTCTCTCTCTCTCTCTCTCTCTCTCACTTTTCTCTATTCATAACCGATATACGTTCCCTTTCATACAGAGCCCGCAATCTACCGTCAAACTCTCCCTTGTAGCTTGTCCGGGCCATCGATCATTTTGTGCCACAATCAGGCAATCAATCTCGACTCAGAGTATTAGTAATCAAGCGACGGTGAAGCTTGGCTCACTTGATAGACAGCCTTTCTTCACGTTTTCGATTTTAGTCTCCCTCTTTCCCCGTTTTCTATTGGAGGTGCCTGCTTTTGCTTTGCAATTGGGCGATAGACATCTTTTCCCAGAATTACTTTGATTTTTGTTACCTGTTCAGTGTTAAGCGATTCTGTATTAAATTTTACACTTTCTTATTTTTTTTATGTAATCTGCAGTGATCCTATGTTTGTTTAATGTTTGGTTATATGAGCATATTCATCCAGGGTTTTTATTACTGTTTCAGCTGAGGTGATTCTGATCTATGGCTTTAAAAAAACTCTTTTATTATTTTACTGCTGTTTATTCCATCGACTTCGGAAATTACTCATAAAAGTAAGAATTAAATCAACATAACACCAGTGTCCATCAATGAGGATACCTGTACATTTGGAAAAAGGCAGACAACAATCTCTTGCCACTTGATTTTCTTAATTGTAAAGTGCTGAAATTCCGCAACATTCATTCAGAAATAGATTATTTGGGCAAATGTGTATGGCAATTGCTGGACATGGTGGAAAGTGGAATTATTAGCAAAATTCACAATTTATGAACTATACCAATTTGTTTACCTAAATCATATACTCTCGTAAAGAGTGATAAAACATCAATGTGGTTGTTGGTCATCATCATTCTTTTTTCATCATTAATCATAAATCAGTTCTTAGTAACATTGATAATATAACCTCCCAAACTATTGTAGTTATAAAAATTCCATCCATTATGTAAGTTTTCCTTTAATGTTGAAAAAGATTTAAAAAGAGCTTTTATTTTTTAGAATTTTTATATCATTTATTGTATTGTGAAACTTTCATATAACAAAAAAGAAAGGATGCAGATAGGAAAGGTTTCTCGGACCCTTTGTAATGACCCTTTAACATTCACCTTCCCTTGATTATGCTGCGTCTTCCAATTAAAACTCCCACCTACTCCTCTTGTGCAGGAAACGGGGTTAATAATATATCATCTATCATTCAACGTTCACGTTATTCCTTTCTTAATGTTTGTCTGTATAACAAGTCAATCAGGAAGAAAGAATGGAGAGATATAAGGGCATTAGAAACGGTAATGTGCTTATTGCTTAATCTTCTCTATAAATTCAGTGTCCTTCTCTTTCCAGCCTTGGTTTGATCGCTATTCTCGGCAACGCTCATGATATAATTTAACAAAATGTTGATATAAAAATCAAACTTCTCTTGGAAGAAAAAGTTTATCCGGATTGAAAAGATACCTATAAAGAGGCCTGCTTCTACGAAGTAACTGATATTATATAGAACTTTATGAAAGAAATATTTGACTTTACTCTTAGAAGTTCAGTTTCTAATGTTGCCCTTGAAGTATGAATGGATTTTACACAATTTATTAATTCACATTAACTCGTATTCCTAATCTAAAACTTTTCAAGGAAATAAACTATGGAAACAAAGTTACGTAGTCACTTTTCAATTCTTCATGTTGAATTTGGAAATAGAATTGTACTACTGTTCTTAAATTCACAGAATCTTTCAATGATTAAGAAAAGTTAAGTATCACCCAAGACCGGAGAATTCAAACAGATATTGTTGTGTCCCTAAATGCGTTGTTTCTTTATTTTGAAAACATGGAAAACAGTTGGTTGTAATTTTAATAGCAAGTCACTATGATGAGAATTTACAATTCTGCATACTTGTATTCATATTAAATTTGTTGAATTTCTCTAAGACCCTCATGGTAAAAATAGATAACTGCATTATGAAAAAGAGGTTGTAGCAAAGTTTACCTATACGATCAGATTATACTTTCTATCTGATTTCAATTCTGTCCTTAATCTGAGAATGTAATATTTTCAGTTATTGATATGGTTGCAGGTAATTCATCATCTCAGGATTGAATTTTCATTGACGGTAACAAAGAATATAAACTAATATCGTAACACCTCATTAACAGCATAATCAATTTCATCCTAAAATCTTATTCAGTCCTTATTTATGAAAGGAAAACTTGAAAGTTTAAGATAAAAGTCATTAATATAGTATTTATGCGAGAAGATTACTATAGTTCACAGCAAATATTACTTCAAATCCCTTTTCAAGCTTAATTGTATCAAATGATTTTTCTATAGATAATTTCGGTTACATCTGGCTACTCGCATATAGTAATGTACTCAATTCTTGATAATTTTTTATACAATAAAAGGGTCAGTCTCCTTTTTTTGTGTGAGTTACATAGTGTATTTGTGATAATTCAAATAAACTATTCCAGACCAATAACTTGATTCTTATCAATTGAACCTGAATTATTGATTGCTTTGACTGGTCAGATAGTACTATATTTGATCCCTCTCTGGTTACAGATAATTTTTCCTTTGCATATAGTAATGTACTCAATTCTTGATAATTTTTTATACAATAAAAGGGTCAGTCTCCTTTTTTTGTGTGAGTTACATAGTTATTTGTGATAATTCAAATAAACTATTCCAGACCAATAACTTGATTCTTATCAATTGAACCTGAATTATTGATTGCTTTGACTGGTCAGATAGTACTATATTTGATCCCTCTCTGGTTACAGATAATTTTTCCTTTGCATACAAATACACCAAATAGTCTAGCCTATTCTTTACTCATTCTCCTTTTTCTCATACACCTAACAGCACTAAGCTAACCAAACCATTCTTTTTACGCGAAAGGTCAATGGTTCAGTGGCTACTTTCCATTTGTAATGGTAGAGGAGAGACTTTAGTTATGGTAAGTAGCTTTTCTAGAAGGACACTCGTAAATCAAGCAATTGTTCTATAGTCTTGGGTAGTGCCATAGCCTCTGTACCATTGTCTTGGGTTAAAGTTCTCTTGCTTTAGAATACACTCAGGCACACTTTTCTATTGGTTTCCTTATTTCTTTTCCTCACTGAGCTATTTTCCCTGTTAGAGCCCCTGAGTTTAAAGAATCCTGCTTTTAAAACTAGGATTGTAGCTTGGCTTTCAATAATGATGATAAGTGAATAAATCCACCAACTCCATACTTGAAACCTTTTTGAGGGAAAAAGGATCATTTTGAGAATTATTGCATTTATATTGTTATCTTTTGTAGCTTATTGTAAACATGTTTTTGGCCACAGATATTCGCTATTTTTCCTTTTCATAATAGAATATGAAAGTCACGTGTGGTATTGATAAAACTATCATAAATAATCACGTGTTACAAAAACTGCAATGTGCTATCATGGTTTAAAGTGTAATATAGAAACCCGAAATCAAGAAATCAACAGGAATGTGTACAGCAGAGTCAAACTTAGCTTGAATTTCTCATGATAGCTGAATGGATAAGTCGACAGTCTTGTTCTGTACCGATTCAGAGGCATAGGACTGAGACCAGTCCCTGGTAGATGCACATATATATAATGTCTTTTCGAGTATGTTATTTTCGAAGAAGATTGAATCGATCAGAAAAAAAAACCATCTGTGGTTTAATATTTAAAAAACTGTATAGATTCATTTATATAAAAGTACATTTTCACATATATAAGTATATATATATATATATATATATATATATATATATATATATATATATATATATATATATATATATACACACACATATATATATATATATATATATATATATATATATATATATATATATATAGAGAGAGAGAGAGAGAGAGAGAGAGAGAGAGAGAGAGAGAGAGAGAGAGAGAGAGAGAGAGAGAGAGAGAGAGACGACGACGACGACGAAGCATATCAGATGATTATGTAAAATAAATATGCCCTTTTCCCATAATTTCCAGATTGTAGATGATCTTGCTTCAGGTTTAACGAATAAAATGGACATGTTCCTCCTAATTGTTATTTTCTGATCATCTAGGGTATTATATATGAACATCTGCGTGGTAGAGTGGTAGCTAGTTGAGTGTCTAAGGCTCCTCGGAGATTACTGAAGAATATACGTTTTTAAGCGATCTAGTCTTGGAAGCAATATGTAGTGGGTCATAAGTGTCGTTGTAGATTATGTCAAATTCCTTTGCAGGTATCGGTTAGTCGCTGGAAACCTTTAAACTGATACAGAGATTAGAGCCCAATAGCAGAGGCTGTTTAATATTATTGCTTGAAGGAGCCGAAATTGTATGATAGTATGTGAGGAACTGTCACCGAATGCATGGAAATAATTACTTGATTTGTGTTTAAGTATCATGTTGCTTTCTGCGGCTTTCCAACTAAGT
>NC_090747.1:85327164-85332164 GCF_036898095.1 Palaemon carinicauda
AAAAAAATATCAATAATCTGAGCTATGTTTTTAGAATAGTTTTGCACGAAACTTTTCAATAATCTGAGCTTTGTTTCAAGACTAACTTTACACGAAAACGTTCAATAATCTGATCTTTGTTTTAATATTAGCTTTACACAAAAAAATTCAATAATCTGAGCTATGTTTTTATATAAGCTTTGCGCGAAACTTTGTTTCAAGACTAGCATTACACGAAACCTTTCAATAATCTGAGCTTTGTTTCAAAACTAGTACTACCTTCTATAAGACAGTCCACCTGTGAAGTTCTCATTGCCACTTTTAAAATTATCATAGAATATGAATCTGGTATTTCATCCTGTGTTTTATTTTATTTTCAGTTGTAGTTTTAGATAAATGATTGATATTCTCGAAGGTTTTTATTTTAATATGAATGACTGCTTTCAACCACAGCCATCTGAGTTATTAATGTTAATGAATTTGAATCAGCTCTAAATATATTCAGGGTAATTTATTTGTAAAATTCATATTCTTTTATTTCTTTATGCAAAATATAGACGGAATCGAGCATGAAGTGTTGTTGCGCATTAGTAGTGTATTTGATAGATTTAAGAGATGTTTGGCATACCCTATCTTTGGCTTGAACTTGTATATTCATACAACTTCAGTTATTATTATTATTATTGTTATTATTATTATTATTATTATTATTATTATTACTACTACTATTATTGTAGTTATTATTACTATTATTATCACTTATTATTATTATTAATTTATTATTATTGTTATTATTATTATTATTATTATTATTATTATTATTATTATTATTATTTATTATTACAGGAACTTTACCGCATGGTAGTACAGTAGAAGGGATGCTCTCAACGCATTTAATGACCGATGTAAGCGCTCTCCTTTTAAAGGTAAGACTGAAGGTATTTTATGATTACCACCATAATTGTTGTATATTCAACTAATTGTATATTTCATCAGTGTTTACTAGAAAATTTAGAAAACCACATCTTTTCTCTACATTAAGGGGTCAGTTGCTTGATGCGCCCTTTAATAGCATCAGGCATAGTTTATAATTTGGCAGAGGGTTTTTACGATCGCATGCCCTTACAGTCATCAACCACAGTTATAGGCGGTGGGATTAGCTTTTGAGTAAATAGTCCAATTGCAAGGTAACAGATTCCACAGTTATTGGCTGGGGGCCTAGACATTTGCCAAAGAATAAGACTGCAAGGCAGAAACTGTCCTTTTAGTCGCTTTCTACGAAACGCAGGACCTATGACGGTGGTATTCATACACCCGTACCACTAGGCAAAATGAAAACCAAGAAAATATTCTCTTGTAAACATGAAGCTAGCAGATATCCCCCCAACGTCATTTAGTCACACAGCCTGCTTCCAAAATATGACTGAGTCAATAGATCCTAATTCTTTGAGAAACTTTTGTAAGAGGCAATTTATAAGTCACGTTAAAAGCCCCACAACAGAATGAACGAAAGCAGGAATCCTCTTTGAGTGAAGCATTTAAAATCCTTTGGCTACTGCTGCTGTCCTCTTAAATCCTTGCATATCACTGGAGATTGCTCTCACATCCTTTTATTAATGTCAGTGTCTTGTGTAACAGTGCCTTTGCAAAAGCGATTTTTCCCTCCCGTTCCCCATTCTCATGTTTCCTACCTTTTCCCTCATTTTTTCCCTTCATTTTCCCCAACATGCATTTAATCTTCGCGACGTCTGCATTTTCAATACCAATGAACGTTTGAATGTTTATCTTTCACTCACCCTTCTCTTTATCGTCCCTCTTATCTTTTGCCAAGGCCCCTTCTCCCCCCTCCTTTTTATTGGAGGGTTTGCCCATCTCTCTCTCTCTCTCTCTCTCTCTCTCTCTCTCTCTCTCTCTCTCTCTCTCTCTCTCTCTCATCTGTGATCTGTGTTTGTTTTTCTCTTATTGCTTCTATGCACTTGTGTGATTTTATCGAAACTTAAGTTTTATGTACCGCATTGTTTTGTTTTACTAATGACAGATAATATTTCTTTTCGTGATTAGGATTTGCAGGTCCAAAAATAGTAATGGAACTATAAAGGATAATTTGTATTTTATGTTATACTAGTGTACGTGACCCGTCAAAATAAGAGATAAATATTTAGATAGATATACATACGCCCACAGATTCAACCCTTCTCGCCAGGGTATGATTACTTCATCTCCCCCTCTCCCCCCCGATCTGGGGAATGGGAAGAGATCGAGTAGTTACGTCTGACAATGTCGCTTAGTGTGACCGGAAAGAAATATATATATATATATATATATATATATATATATATATATATATATATATATATATATATATATATATATATATATATATATATGTATATGTAAATATATATATATATATATATATATATATATATATATATATATATATATATGTGTGTGTGTGTGTGTATATATATATATATATATATATATATATATATATATATATATATATATATATATATATATATATATATATATATATAAAGCTAGCTAGACATTTGTGTTTTGTTTTATAGGGGACATTAAATTTTAAACTATATTACCTCAATTTTTATTTTTGTGTATAGTTAGCAATCACCTTGATATCAATAAAATATCAGATAAGTAAATTTCTGGAAATACAGACTTCTCTAAGAAATATGCATTGTCGTAGTTAGGTCCCATGAATTTAGGTTCCATTAATGTCTCTTGGTACTTTGAACCCAGTGTTATTTTGCAATAAGAGAAATTCTATTATTGAGGAACTATTTCCTTTTTTGTAATTAATCTCTGTTACAATAGCTAATTTCTCTTTCTTATAACCGAATAAGAATATATTTACTTGAAGTTAACTATGATTGTTGAGTCCAATTATAGTTAAGTGATTTTCTTTAGTGGCATTTCGAGTAATGACACTTTTTAATGACATACAATTTCTAATACAGTTTCATTAACTTACTTGTTTATGTACGGTTCCGGATACGTCCGATAACATTCTCTAATGATCATCTTTTTTTATTTACTTATCTTTTGAAGTTGATCCTGCTGCCTTTCCCTATTTGTATTACAGGATATTTTATTACTATTGAGCATTCCGATGAAACAATTCTTTATATATATAAATGTAGCATAACTCTTGTAAAGTAGAAATTCCAATATGAAAGGACAAACCTTCCTCTTCTCGATGCTGCTCTTTTTAAATCATAAACGCTTTAAACGACAAAATATATATTTATGTAAACGTGCATATTTGCGATTTTATTATTACTCAAGTATCTGAATAGAATAATGTTCACGAAAATCATGCATGTTATAATCGTACTGCTACCATTTGATGGAAAAAGTTTTAGAAATACCCTTCATATAAGTTCTGTACCACGATTAAATGATCAAACGTCACAGTTTAATACCCTAAAATCCCTCTTGCTTCCTAAGATCTCTTGTAATCTCACTGCAGCCATAGAGAATCTCGGATATATCAATATCCTCTTCTGGTAAGACTTGATATCTGCAGGCAAAGGTGGAGAGGTAAAGGGAGAAGAGAACCCGAGGTAGGAGAGGGTGATGAGGGGGTCTGCAGGAGGTGGAGGGGGTTTCTCTGCCCTGCCATCTGTTTTTAACATGAGTTAAATGTTTGATAAATCGTTTGGCGGCGTTCGTACATTTCGACAATTAAGTTAGTGAAGTAAAGCAGAGTCGAATCGAAGAAACAAGCCGAAAGAGCCTTACAGCGTGAGTGATAGAAGTGAAAATCGAATAAGACTTTGTAGCTGGTCCTCCATATACCTCGCTTATTAGTTTATAAATATTCAAGAGTGCATATCTGACTACACTTTATGAACTAATATTTCGGGGCTTTTAGAGAAAGAGGAGTTTCGCTTATTTCTTTCTCATATAGGGACGTTTCGCTACATTTCTTGATATTAGGTTGTGATGACTTTACATCCAGTCGCTTTTCTGATGCATACTCCTGAAATTTCTGAAATTTCAGATTCTCACCTGAAAAGGGGAAGAGAGGGGTGCTTCCACCCCACCTGGGTTAGGGGAGGAATTTTGCTAATTCGGTGATTCAAGTGTTTTGGAAAAGTTGCGCTGAATTTCAAAAGTTATGTTGAAGTAGAAGAGCTGATATCTATGTATTTCTATTTCACCTTTGCTGCTGAATAATGTTGAAAATTGGAATGTTATAGCTATTACTATTATTACTAGTTAAGCTACAACCCTCTAGTTGGAAAAGCAGGATGTTACAAGTCCAAGATCTCCATCAGGGAAAAATAGCCTTACGTCTATACATTGAAAGAAAAGTAACAAATTTCAAAAGATTATGCTACTTCTTTGGGCAATTTGTCTTGGTTATTGAAATCAAGCAGCCTTGTATAGATTTACTCGGCTATTTGTATGTATGGTAAGATTCTTGAATACCCTTTTAAATTATTTTCAATCATATCAAATATTATCCTTCTAGACTTAAGTCCTCCTCTATTAAAGTTCGAACTCAAATGAAAGTATCCAATTTTATACTACTGTTAACTAATGTCTAATAATCAGATAGTTTCTAGTAATTAAAGGCTAAATATGCGTTGCTCATTTCTTGAGGAATAATGTCACGACCAGCATTGGACTCTCGGCGTCAATGACCTTTGATGTCAGGATGCCAGATAACTCTTAATCAATCAATCAACCATCTTTGACCCAATCACTGTAAGATACTGTGAAATCGAGTGAATGAGTAACGGCAATGCCTTTCATAATCTCTGTTTGGAAAGATTTAAAGTTCCCTGATATATAAATTAGCTCAATTTCGTATATTCTTATATTTTTCTAAGACTACGGTACATGAATGGGCCCTTACTTATTAATTAAAAGTAACTTCAAATTTTTTCTAGTATATTCAGAGTATCCTTATAAAAACACCTGACGGACATGCGTCCTATTCTGTTGTCTCAAAGAGAAATAAATGTTATTTGTACTTATTAGTTTGTTAT
>NC_090747.1:85336996-85351996 GCF_036898095.1 Palaemon carinicauda
TATATATATATATATATATATATATATATATATATTTATATTTATATATGCATTCATATATTTATGTATATATGCACTATATACATATATTTATGTGTATATAAAAACATCTACCTCAATATATGTGTATGTGTATATATATATATATATATATATATATATACACATGTATACATACACACGCTTACATACATACACATGTATATACATTCATACATGCATACTTAAATGAGGATGGATTGCCCGCCTTTGAAGTGGGCAGTTAATCTTATAGGCCTCCGCCCTCCATGACTGAATGATGTAAAATTTTATACTCACGCCTGCTTGGTCTTGGGTCCGTGGGTTACTTTCTTCCAGCTAGCCCACCTCTTCCAAGATGGAAAGAAATGTATAGTCAAGTATATGTACAGTATGTGTGTGTGTGTATATATATATATATATATATATATATATATATATATATATATATATATATATATATATATATATATATATATATATATATATATATATATATATATATATTAATGGGCTATTGAGAATACATTGTTTGTTAATATTATTAATGCCTTGAAGCAAAAGGGGAAACTTTCGACCATGTTAATCCCTTGTTCTTATATATCTTGCTTTTCCTTGAGACATTATTTGTATAAATTGTTTCATTGCGTAATGGTAAATAATTGTAGCTAGAAACTTCTTTTTTTGTTTTTATTTTTTGGTCTTTTTTATCTATTAATGGTAATTGAAATAATGGAAACTGAAGGATAGGTGGTTTCTTTAGACACTTCTCAACAAAGTTTTTATATATCCTTACAATTAGAAATCTTTGCGTGAATATATCATTATTAAGATTGGTGTTGTTGTTACTTCAATTGTAAGATATTAGCAACATTTCATGTCTGCAAGTAATCAGTGAATCGAGTAAAGAATGTTATAGCATTTTCCGAGGCTTAACAGACCTATTATAACTACTAAATCTATGAGATGTATGTAGAAGTACATTTTATCAAATGTAAAAAGCGTACCTTTAATACAGTAGAGTATTGAATATTTATAATGTAGTCCGAACTTTGACTACCTTTCCGTCCGGACTAGAAAATGCCACAATTACGTTGAAGTGATTCAGGAAACAAAATACAAAAAGTGGAATAATCCATAAGTGTGCATTTGTGAAAGTTCTGAACAGTCTTCATTAAAATTCATTTATTTCGACAAAATTACAGGTTAGTCGGAAAGTTGTAATGTGTTGTTTTGTACTGTAAATCAAGTTCTGTTAAAAAAAAAATCGAGCAGTCACTTCCAATATGAGTGCGTCTGTTGCATATTTATTATACAAGGTTTACGGAACAAATTTTCATGCGAGTATTTGGCAAAGTCAAATCTAATTCGTTTAATGTATGATCTCGAACTTTATCTTAAATCTAAGGTTAGATTTGTGTCACCTGAAGTCTGTTGACGCGGTCCCTCTCTCTCGCCCTCTTCTGGTCCTGCCAAATTCTTGCTGTTTTACTAATATGCGTTTCACAATCTTTAAGAAAATTAGATTTTGCAATATATTTCCTCTGTTTCTCGTAGGAGGCCACGTTTATCGTAGTTGATGGTACACACTTGTCGTTAGGTTACTAGTGGATATTTTCAAAACTAATGTATTATATACTGAAAGATCGCCATTAGAATGATAATGCGACGTAATCTCCTCTATATAATAAAGAGCAAGTCTCTCTCTCTCTCTCTCTCTCTCTCTCTCTCTCTCTCTCTCTCTCTCTCTCTCTCTCTATATATATATATATATATATATATATATATATATATATATATATATATATATATATTCCGGTCACGCCCAACTCCCCATGTCCCTCGGGTAGTGGTGAGATCAAGTAGTCATACATAAATGGTTAAGTAAATTACAGAGAAACAATTTCTTTGTTGACAAGAGCAACAAGAGAAGAGTGTCCGAATAGTAGGATCTGACCCACGCTGCCAAAACACTGTCAGAAGGGAGAACTTGAGGAACTTTTAAAAGCGCGCAAAACTCGAAAGTGAAAATTGTAAATTTTCCGAAATGTTGTTGAAGTTGAGTTTTCTCAGAAACGAGGTCTTCGCAGTTAGAGTTTGCTGTTGGCTCAAGGGAAAAAAAAAAAGTTCGAAAGCTGTCCAGGGGAAAAGTGATCTCCAACACAAGAGATCTCTTGTCTTCAATTGATCTCATCGTTCTCACTCGTACTCGACGTCTCTCTCTCTCTCTCTCTCTCTCTCTCTCTCTCTCTCTCTCTCTCTCTCTCTCTCTCTATGATATGTACATTTTTGTATAAGATCAGCTGTTTACTGAATAGTTAGGTACAGATATCCATAAATGCAAGTAAAGAACCATCCCGTAAAAGATAAAGCTTATATCAACAACATTAAGTTTCCCTTTCTTATATTTTGAAATCCTCCTTTTTTTTTTTTTTTTTTTTTTTTTTTTTTTTTTTTAATAGCCTGCTGCTTTTATGCATAATCACACCCATAATATGTAGCCTATATAAGTATGCATGTATGTGCTCTCTTCTAAATCAGGAATTTTAAAACAGGAAAACCAGAGTTTTTGATTCATTGTTATGATTTTACATTTTTACATCATAATATTTCCCCCCTGTATCTTTTTTATTTACTTGTATTCTAGAAGTATATAAGCAACATTTGGGAACTTAGTAATAAATGGAATAATAATGCTCGTAAATGATATGCATTTTGTGGCAATGAAGATTAATTACAGAGTTAAAAAGGTTTTTGTTTACTGTGAAATTATTTCAAAGAAGAGCATAGTAAAAAAGGCAAACTAGAGATCAGGCCAGTTGGTTAGGTATATGATATGTAAATCTCAATCTCTTATTAATATTTTGAATCATACTTTTAGTGAAGGGTAAAGAAAAGCAGAAGCAAATCCTTGAAAAATATAAGAAAAATCTAAACTCAAAAAGTAGCTGTAGGAGGACGGGGGAAGGTGTTTCTTTTATTCTGAAAAGGGATCGTAACTTTAGAAAGTATAGAATATAAAAGTTAATAAAAAGTATTTGAAACGAAAGGCTGTTAAAAATAGATTATGAAGAAATGTACTTTCGAGGGTAGATTGGTTATGAGGTATTCAAAAGGTTCTTTTGTTATTTAATGTATGCTAAACGCATATTTTACATACGCAAATGAGAAAAAAATAGCGAAATATTTTTTACTTTGGGGAAAAAAATATAGCTAGGTAGCACCAAAAAAGTTTTTTCTCTATTAATTGTTACAATAGTAATCCTCTTGATATAAGTAATCAGAACTATTGCAAGCCCCTAGATATGTCAATAATAAATAGAACATATTCTCAAGTAAGAAATCTTTTCTTAAAACAGAATGATCATTACTTATATGTATTTGGTTGCATCAGGAGTGTTGAGTAATGAAACCTTTTTCCTCGTCAAAAATGACTAAGATCTCGCGTTCACCAAGTCTGAGATCAAGTTTCTTGGCTATTTAAAGAAGTGGTTATTTTCATAATTTTCCCATATTCTTTATATCACTTTTTCTATTACCAATATATTAGGCGGAAATAAAATTGTGGTTTTAATTTTTTTTTTCATATTAATTCAATACACCACGTGGATTCGAGTAAATATGATAATCACAATTTATATGAATAGACATTAATTTTGTGTTGCATATATCTAAGAAAATATACAAACAGTAATAATTTTACTGCCAATTTTCCCTTTTAACTGTGATTCTGCATAATCATTAATTGAGGGTATGACGTCATTAACGTAATATTCTCAACTTGCAATACCCTCAGATGCCAGCCATACCATCAAACTAAGCCCGCCTCCTCAGATGGCAGATGAATTATCAGACGCAAAGTTTACACATAGATGCCAGTTGTATCTTCAAAAGCTATACATATCCTAAGATGCCAGATGTAGCTGCAGACGATAGATGTGCCCTCAGGCACGAGCTATTTCTTCTTCTGCTAGTTGTATCCTCCGAGGTTCAATAATCGCTGGAAGAAGGGAATTTCATTGAGAAAGAACGAAGTCTACAGTAAAGTCTTGAGAACCAGATACCGAATATCTTGTCACAGCTGAGATGAAAGCCACAAAAATGATTATGAAAGACATTACTAAAAGACTTTTTTCCTCTCTCTCTCTCTCTCTCTCTCTCTCTCTCTCTCTCTCTTTTAGAGGCTGTGTGTGTGTCTGTAAATATCAACGTCGCTGTATCCGCTCGATATGTCTTAGCCAACGTGATCAGGCCGTCTCCTTTAAGAAAACGTCTCTCATTATCTCTCTCTCTCTCTCTCTCTCTCTCTCTCTCTCTCTCTCTCTCTCTCCTTGCTTTCCATAGGAGTATTTTGGTATTTGTTTTCGGTATTTTTAGGTTAAAAGAGCATTGTTATTCCTATAGCATTAAAAGGTATGAATCCTTCTGTTCGGGACCGCAAAACATTCAGAGGTAATTCCATGTTTGCAACTGAAATTAAAATCACCATTTTTACCGTGCAACCTAATTCTCATCTCCTCTCCTGATAATGAGTAGCGAGTTGGGAGCTAATGAGACATTCTAATCTTTTATTTCAATTCCAATCTCAATTTACTTTATTTTCTTCCTTTTTTTCCGGGCACATATCAGATTTGGTTCCAGCAAATTCGTGGGATTTTTTTTTTAGTCTGTTTTATTGTTTTATTAGTTTTTTCTTCGGCCTCGAATAATGGTCTTTGAACTAATACTACAAACACGAATGCGTGTATCTATAAAGAGAACTGAGAAAAGCTCAAATCTCTTTCATTCTGTCTGTGTACCTTCTCTTTCCGTACCCTTTGTTGACTTGGATAGGAAATTCGGGTTTACGTTTACGAGATCAAAGGCCGAGATTATTAATTTATTCTTTTATTAGTTGTTATATTTGTCGAGATGGTTTACAAATTGGTACCTGAAACAAAAACATTTTATTTTATTTGAACTCGGTTTGTTGAGATAATACATATCTTGATTGATTAATATTCCTTCTGGCGTCTTAATTACTGGGAATTCAGTTATCATAAAGATACCCTTCCTCGAGCGTCTGTGAATAAACCAAAGATCCTTTCAGGCTTTCCTTGAAAGATAAAATCAACACAATATCTTTATTTCGAGAACAGTAATCCTCTAATATATGGCAGATTGTTAATGGTTCATTTTGTAAAAGATCCATTTTTCCTTTCGTTTTTTAGGGTTAACATTTCAGCCTCCTAAGAATTGAGTCCCTCAGGGGTGTCCATTCTTGGAACCTATTCCTCTCTCTTAGTCTCTGTCTTTTCCACTTTCTGTTCAAGTTCGGTGTGAGAGGGACTAGAATATAGGATATTTTTTGGATGTTATTTTCTATAGATTATGTCATTTTCTTGAAAACAACTGCTTTTAATGGTTTGGGAAAATACGAACTGACTGGACAGATTCAATCAAGTTTTTTCAGTTGTGATGTGTTAAAACAAAATACACGAACAAAATGGCTAGAATATAATACTTTGGTTTTTGTTTAATGTTGCCAGTATTATGAATTCATCTCAGATTGAGCAGGTTTCCTTAGGATTTTTTGTGGATGAAATGTTTTACACAACTGAATTAATTCATTACATTAATGCTCTAGCTTTAGTACAGAAAAATAGTAGTCGACATAGATAAGGTAATTGGAATGGTAATATAACATAATATTCAATTCATCAGGTAATTGAAAATGGTAAATGATTAAAACATGAAAAATATTTTTGAGAAAAGGGACGGTGTCAGTTGATGTAAAAGGTGTCTTTGCTGTACTTATGTGCTGGGAGGTCTTATAGTTTTTAATCTAATCATGGTATCAGGCTATTGTGGTGATGAATACTATTTATGTATATTACTCTACACACACACACACACACACACACATATATATATATATATATATATACATATATATATATATATATATATACATATATATATATATATGTATATATATATATCTATATACATATATATATATATAATTTATATATATATATATATATATAATATGTGTGTATTTAATATCCACGCACACACGCACACACACACACATATATATATATATATATATAATGTGTGTGTATTTAATATCCACGAACACACACACACACACACACATATATATATATATATATGTGTGTGTGTATGTATGTATGTATGTATGTGTTTATGTATGTGTGTAATCAGCACCCCTTACCGTACCGGCAAAGATTTAAGTGTTTTAAGAGAGTAGGGATTCTTAAGCCATTGGTTATGAACGCAAGACATTATTGGGACATTACGTACCGTTCAGAAACCTGGATAGGTATTTATATTCTGTTTGGTTCCATAATGGCTCTTGGTGATAAATGTTGCCCGAAGGATGGCTGACATCAAGACTAACATGGAGTTTATTACTCTTTGACTTTTGTTGTTAAATAGTTAGAATACAGAATGTATTGATATACATTACATTTTTAAATATTTTTCGTTTAGGCTTTCTTTGCATTTGAAGGGGGGACTTTTCCAGTTTAGGTTGTTAATGAATGTTGAAAACTCTCATATTTGGACAACATGGGGTACTTTTTGTGTGGACACCCATGTAGGCATCGTCGGGACCCAAGATAACTTGTCGATTGATATTGTCGCAGGTGGAACGTAAAATGATAAGAGAGAAACTTTCAAAGTCCTACATATGTCTGCTTATATATACATAAATAGCTACTTGCAAATAACTAATTACTTTAGAATGAAGTACACCTGATGTTACCTGTGTAGTCACTCAGAAATTAAGACTTGAATCATGCAACTCAAACTTTGAATAACCATCCCAATAAATTTCAGTTTATGGCGGCAATTAAATAAAAAAAATATCTGTACAGAGATTACAAGACGTACTATGATTCCTAATGAGATAGTGGTTACCACTCTTACGTGACTGACAAATCAGCTTGGCCTAGAACTCTTAAGGGATCATGAGCTAGTACGATTTGGGTTCAATCTGTGGATCTCTTGAACGCAAACTGCGATTGCCACCAAAGAGGGAGAAGGAGAACGAGGAGAGAGTCTGTAAGTTTTTGTAAGACCTGTTTCTAGAGAGCGATAGACGCGTATCGTCGAGAGAGAGAGAGAGAGAGAGAGAGAGAGAGAGAGAGAGAGAGCGTGCTCCAAGGAATCATTGTAACAAGCACCCGAGGAATAGTTTGAATGAGCAATTGGAAGAGGATGGCGAAGTGAGAATAAATTACTCCCTGAAAGAAGAAGCAGCAAGATCCGGAGAGGAACACGGAATGAGTAAAGAGCGAGATTGAACTTTGATCACATGTGATGTGAATTGGTGAGAGTACAAGGAAAGAGAGACAGAAGAGAGAAAGAGAGATGGAAAGAGCAAGAAGTTTTGTGAGTTGAGCAGTTCGGGAAAGGGAAAAAGAGTAAAAAAAAATTGGGTTGAGCTGCACAAGAGAAAGATAAAAAGAGGGTGTGAAGGTCTGTGATGCTTTACGTAAGAGAAAAGTTTATACAGATGCAGAAAGAGTGAAAGTCAATCAATAAGAGTATATATTACATGTCATTGTAATATACAACATTCGTAATAAGAATGAAATAAAGATCTGAGTAACTGAAAAAGAAGGCATTGAGCTGAGAGAGAGAGAGAGAGAGAGAGAGAGAGAGAGAGAATATACTTGCTACTTCCAGTTTGGATAAAAAAGAAGGCATTGAGCTGAGAGAGAGAGAGAGAGAGAGAGAGAGAGAGAGAGAAATTATACTTGCTACTTCCAGTTTGGATATAAAATATTTTTAAATAGCTTATTTTGAATATAAATTTTGGAGTTAGGAATAAATAAATGAGAGAGAGAGAGAGAGAGAGAGAGAGAGAGAGAGAGAGCGCCTTAATGTTTATTATTGTCAAGTGCATTATGACATATATTGTAGTTGTTGGAAGTGAGTGTCTCAAATGTTGGTGGGTTTTTTTTTCTCTGTGTGGATGTATTTGTAACCGTGTATCACCATTAATGTTTATGTTTTGTAAACTTTAACGATACATATTTGCAAAAAACAATATTTATAAAGTTTTGACTTGTGAAGCATGATTCCTCAATTTCAACCTCAATTTTTACCTCCGCCAACGAAATATGTAATTTATGTGTGTGCGTGTGTTTGTTTGTTTGTGTACAGCTTCCTGGCCATAATTATAATCGTAGGGTAATGAAAGTAGCAGGGATTAACCGTTATGTAAAAAGCTGGAAATTATCAAATTTTGGAAGGTCAAGGTCACGGTCAAGCAAAATGTCCAATTCACGTACTCAGCCATAAGTTTGGACATCGTTGTCAAATTGACTTCAAAATTGGTTCATATTTGAGTTTATGAAAATCCACGCCAATTAATACATGTTAAGGTCAAAGGTCAAGGTGCAGAAATAAGCTGCCGCGGATGAGGTCTACGCTGTATTGAGAGCCACTCGAGTTTATTATCGTATTTAAAAATATATGTTTGTGGATTTGGTTTGGGGACAGTTGCGTTTATATTTGAAAGCAGAAGTATATATTTTTAAAGATTTTTATGTAAATAATGTTTAAATTGTGCTAAGCAAGGTGTTCCAGATTTTTTTTTTTGGTAGTTTTGTTTTGAAGGATGTGTAAGTGTGTAATGTGGAGAGAGATAGTCCAGTATGTGTTCGTGTGTCTCTGTTTCTGGGTTTATGAGTATGCGTTCTATATGCAGAGAGAGAGAGAGAGAGAGAGAGAGAGAGAGAGAGAGAGAGAGAGCGAATTGCGTCACTTATAAATGACAACAGAACTTACACTTAAACAGTGTGCAACAACGTCGCTAATACCAAATATCATGATAAGCACCATCCGTTCAGCGAAAGATAACAAACCATTAAAGGTTAAAAGACTAAGAAAACACAGTTATTCACACACACACACACACACACACATACACACACACACACACACACACGGGCATCCAAACTTGGGACTGGCAGAGCATCTTGTGCGTGAGTCTGGGAAGATGGATGACTGTCGGGCGATGCCTTCGGTATTGAATTTAGCTGAAGAGATTAAAGTGGGAGACGATCTTAGCGCAGCATTCTCTCTGGGATAAAGAATGCTGTATGTTTTGCTTAGGACTTCTCAGTTACCCCGAAAAGTAGCAATAAATCAATCGGCGAATGTAAAAGGCTTTTAGTTAGATTAAGAGAGTGGCTGTATCAGTTCAATCCAAGATTTTTCTTCATTTCTTCCTCTGTTTGTTGATTCCATCGTATGTGAAGTATTTGAGGATTTAGGGAAAATTTTACATTTGATTTTATATTATTTTCGATCTTGCCTTAGGAAAAAGTTAGAGAAATGGTTCAGAGAAAAAGGAAGAATACGAACTTCATGCCCTCTTTAGTTCTTTGTAAAGTAAACACAAAGACGTGTGAAAAAAAAACAAGCAAATGAAGAAAAAAAAACAAGAGAAGAATTGCAGCCGAGCAAGTTCAGCCCCCAGTGTTGATAGCTAATAAAGTGCAACGAGCATCCTAGAAACGAGAGAGCGATGACATCGGAGCATAACTCCAGTACACCCTCATGAAAACTCTTTTTAACGAGCCTTCGCCAAAGTGCCTGCCGGAGAGAATTGTCTATAATATCTATATTCGCTCGACGGGCAATAGAACGATCGTAAAGTGGCGTAGGACCGAAAACGGAATATGAAATTTTTTTTGTACCGAAAACTCCTCGTAGATGAAGAAAGAAACAGCGAAGAAGAGAATAAATGGAGAGAGAGAGAGAGAGAGAGAGAGAGAGAGAGAGAGAGAGAGAGAGTCGTATAGAGAGCATATCAGATCCTATCCTTGAAAGAAAAATGGCAACCATGAAACGAGAGCGCACTGCCCTGTACGGAAGAATCTAGAAAACATGGTCAACTTTTCTCTCACATCGTCCACTCAGCCTCCCTTGCCTTGAGGGGGATTATGAGGCTTTTGGAGTCTACTGCTAATGACTCGAGCCTTGCTTGACCCAATGCAAGTCATCTCGCCACTCCTTGCTCTGTAGGGAAGCTGAAATTCGAGGTAATTTGGCCAAATCAAAGTGAAAAGAAAAGGCAAAATTCTTCTAAGGTGGTCGCGATGCGTCAAGTAGAGAGGCGCCGGTCTGGTATTGATTCTTCTTATGGGGAGCGACGCCCCCCGATATTCCTCTCGGGCGCCTGATGCGATGCTTTCCAACACTTTTTTAACTCATCATTTTGGCTTTTCCATTGGTACTTTCATTGCTTGGTGTGACTGTCATCATGGCCCAAGGAGTCTGTTGACCCATCGGGGATCACAAAGTGTCCACATTTGATAGAAAACGATGGAAAATTTGAAATCTTGTGACGCAGGACAGTCGTCCAACTAACACCTCATTGCTCATGCACGCTGCCATCCAACCGTACGATTGGTCAGATCTAAGAGCAATCCGCCACTCTCATTGGTCGATTGGCTCCGATACTACCGCCTGATTGGATGATTGGTTCCAATACCAGTTCCCGATTGGAAGATTGAGAGTCGATCATGATGGCTATTGGCCGATACGAAGTGATCGGGTCACTGATTGGCCAGTGAAAGGTTGCAGGCACGTTGCCAATGCATCGTCAGCAGCCTTCCTTTACCCAATAATAATACCCGGGCTTGCCAACTGAGAGGAATAACGGGGGAGGGGACCCCCGAAGAGGCTGGGGAGGGGTGAGGAATCGGCTTTAGGGGCTCGGACGAGGTTCGCTCTTGATGGATTCCCCGATTCCATAAAGATTTTATGTAAGACTAGACGGGGGTACGCCTTATCCCTCCAGGATTCTAACCCAAAAGAAGGATTTTCATTTCTCAAATCAGCTCTGGCAATGTGTATGTGCGTGTGTGTGTTTGTTAAATTATATGTGGTATAGAGTTTGTGGTAGCAGTACTTTGCCACTCTCTTCTTACCTCAGAATTTCATGATTATGTTAAAATCATGATATGGTATATTGATGAAACTTTGAGTAGAAAGTATTCACACGAAAAGTTATCAGTTGATGACGGAGATTTGTAGAGGTGTAGGAATATTGGGAATTTCATGTTGATGAACCTGTTAATTGACTGATACAGGAATGAAATTTTACAAACCTCAAAATTTGGTAGAATGGCATTCACTTCCACGTGATTTTGCACATGCAAAGCATTGAACACATGAGAGTATTTAGACGAAGAGAGAGAGAGAGAGAGAGAGAGAGAGAGAGAGACGCAAGGAAGCTCACTCCTCGGCGTTATGTAAATACTGGCTCTTGCTTTTTGATTGCCACTAACCCCGTCAAACACAGCGGGAGTTAGGCCATGTTTTTTGAGGGGGGTGGGGGGTTGATGTTTGGCGATTTATGCCGATGGCTAAATCAATGTTTGGGTTTCTTTGGCTCCTTTAAAATTGCTTTTTTTTTATTTGTCAAATGTTTATTTTGCAGTTCTATGTTGACGTTTACATTTTGAAATAACATTCTCTTCTGCAAGATGACCCTTTTGTTGCCTATTCAAAATATTCTTTTTAAACAAATGTAGAATCGAAATTATACTAAGAGGAGGTTATGGTCGTTAAAGATTACGTATCATATTAACTGGTTAATGAACATCATATATACCTTATAGAGAGATTGCAAACAAACTAGGGGAAAGAAGAGAAGACGATGGAGTGACGAATCAAGAAAACGTCACGGATATAGAATGGCATAGAAAGACCATAAGCAAGACGAGAGTGGAAAGACATGTACGAGGCCTTTGTTCTGCCGTGGACTAAAAATGCCTGATCTTATATATATATATATATATATATATTATATATATATATGTATGTATATATATGTATGTATGTATATATATATATATATATATACTGTATATATATATATATATATACTGTATATATATATATATAATATATATATATATATATATACAGTATATATATTTATATATATACATATATATATATATATATATATGTATATATATACATACATACATATATATATATACATACACATATATATATACATACACATATATATATACATATATATATATATATATATGTATGTATATATATATATATATATATATATTCTACAGACCACTTTTACACGTCTTAAGGAAATCCTTGATCCAATAATATCTTTGCTGCTCTATGCTTGTCACTGCCACAGCAAGTTCATCTCATCTCTTCTATTGCGTGTCTTTGCCACTGGAACAACAACAAGGTACAAACACCAACAAAGAAATGATAAAATCCAAAAGTCGAGAGGAGGCTAGAGAAGATTGTCATCAAGTTTGGTATTGAATTGTCGCCCCCACAATAAATGGAGTAAGTGTTATATCTCGTCCTATAATATCCGCGGTTGGCCCTAACTCTCTCTCTCTCTCTCTCTCTCTCTCTCTCTCTCTCTCAACCACCACCAACACCGCAACCACCGCCGTTTCTGCTGTTGCCTCCAGGATTCCCTCCACCATCTCAGAAACCTCCTCCGCCAGTTCCGAGCATCTTTTGCTGTAACGCTACAGTACGCGATAGTGTCTCCTACGCGGTGGATTCTTTATGCCTTGGATGATTTAAACACATACATACATACTTACATACATACATGCATACTAACATATATATATATATATATATATATATATATATATATATATATATAATGTATGTATAGATAAATAAATAAATAAATTATATATATATATATATTATATATATATAATGTATGTATGTATGTTTGTTATAGATTTAGTTGCATTGGTAGGTTTTTCTTCATGACGCATTTTCAATTCTCTCCTCTCTCTCTCTCTCTCTCTCTCTCTCCTCTCTCTCTCTCTCTCTCTCTCTCTCTCTCTCATATCGTTCTAATGACCTGCACTAATTCAGGTCCCAAATAATGTAGTCATGGAGTCCAACATGTCTTTGATAATAGCGGCATGCAAGAGTTGCAGCAAGGCTGCCTCCCCGATAATGTTATGCCCAAGAACTCGGCCTTACATCCAGGAGCTGCATAGCTCTCTCATGCCTCCCGGACCCAAGTTATTGCTTCCTCTCCCTTGTCATAATTAAGGCTGCTATTACAGCACTCTCCCTTGTCCTGAGATGTTAGCGCGCTTCTCAATATTCATCAAATAACGTCTGCCTTACCTGGAGGCACCGAATAATTGTTTCTTGGGCTTGGGACCGACGAATGAAGCCAGTTCAATTGATACTCCGCCCCCCCCCTCCCCCACCACTGCCAATCTTAAAACCCCCCCCAACCCCCCATCGTCGTCTCCGCCGCTCCTACTGATGCTGCTACTGCTGCCTCTGCTGCTATCTCTGCTGATGTTGCTCATGCTGCTTAGTCCTTGTTGCTACTCATTTACTTGCCATTATTATTCGCTTGTAACTCTGTTATTGTTGCTAGCAATTGGTTTACTGCAAAATGTTTGCTTGTGTTCCTTGTTTGTTATTGAGACGTCAGGTGCCATCTTTTCTCAGCCATGCAAACCCCCCCCATCCTCTCTCTCTCTCTCTCTCTCTCTCTCTCTCTCTCTCTCTCTCTCTCTCTCTCTCTCTCTCTCTCTCTCTCTCTCTCTCTCTCTCTCTCTCACTTATGTGTATTTGGAAAATCATCCAAGTAGATATTATGCGTATTTGAACGGCCGTATTTATTATTGTGTCTTCTCTCCTTTACAGTATATGTTTTAAAACGTGTGTATACCTTTGGGCTGATTTATGGTCCTGAACGTGCGTGTGTTCAAGTTGAACTACTGGCTGGAATTACCTGGGTTTGTTTATGCTTTTATGAATTCTGCATTATATTATTGTATCTATTAGAGTGTTGTACTTGCTTCTGTGTTTCCAAGGTTAATATCATAATGAACTTATCCATATGGTCTTTAGTTTATTCATTAACATCTCTGAGATAAAACGTTTACTCTTCCTGTTAGAATGATCTTTTAATAGATTTTGTTATACCGTATATCACGTTTAATAAATGTTTTAAAGGTTCATACTGTCCTTAGCTCTACTTCCTGTACTTCTACTGTCTCTATAGAGTATTTATTCATTTTTAATGGAGTTAACTAGTATTTCATTCGTAATTGAGATTTTCACAATTAAGGTAGCTTTTAGGCCAGCCTTTTTTTTTCTTTGTATTCGGATATCCTCTCTCTCTCTCCTCTCTCTCCTCCTCTCTCTCTCTCTCTCTCTCTCTCTCTCTCTCTCTCTCTCTCCTCTCTCTCTCTCTCTCTCTTCATACATACATACGTACACACACACACATATATATATATATATATATATATATATATATATATATATATATACCTATATATATATATATATATATGTATACATAATATATATATACCTATATATATATATATATATATATATATGTATACATATATATATATATATATATATATATGTATACATATATATATATATATATGTATGTATGTATGTATGTATGTATTTGGTTTTGCATTTATATACTATTTCTTAAAACAAAAGACCGCTTTCTTACTCTCACCACATACTTATCAAAATTATTGTCTGTCTTAAGGAATCCATGATTGTTACATATTGAATATGCTCCTTGACAGAGGTATGAGTTCGTTTTTCAAGGGAAGGCCTTAATTATGGCGTCCTTAACAAACACAAAGAAAGAAGGATATTTATAATTTGTTTTTTGTTCACCTTCCTACATCATCCCCATCTCCTCCTCCCTCAAGATATCTTGAGAACACCCGATGAAGGATAATCCTAAATAATAATTCACACAAAGATGATATTACGGTTTTATCAAGGGAAAAAAAGCCATAAGCAAATGTTGGTCGACAATTAATTATGATACTTTGAGATCCAGCTAATGAAGATATCAGACTCACCGGGGCTTGAAAACTAATCTGACTAATGTACGTATATTTTTATACACAATAAACCTTCCTGGCATCTCCC
>NC_090747.1:85356996-85382753 GCF_036898095.1 Palaemon carinicauda
TATGTGTGTGTAGTGAACGCAGTATGCAGTCATGTATATATTTTCGTGTGTAACAGCCATAATCTACAGGTAATAGCCACAAGTTTTGTCGTCCAGCTCGGACCTAGCCTCGCTCGTGAGTGGCCCTCGTATAGGTATTTAAACTGAATAAACCATTATTATATTCTCATTACGATACTTGATGACATTGACGGACAGAACATGCCGTTTTGATTCTACGATGTTACTGTCATATTGTACCCTACAGATACACTAGTTTTATTGGAAGACAATTGAATTACGTTCATGGTGTAAAATAATTGGTTGTTTATTGGCATTCCATAGCAACATTTTCTGCAAAAGGTATTTGATTCTCGGGAAAGCCCTCGTTAAAGTCGAACTGCATTGATTATTTATCTTATAAAAATTTGAATCTCTTTTGTAAGAAACTTTTAAGATTAAAAAATGAGAATGACTCATTAAAGACAAAAGACTGTTATTAGCTTCCATAGATTTATGTTGACGAACCCCTCACAGTCCTAATATTTACAAATACGACTAAACATTCTATAGCTCTGGTCTATGAGCAGAGACGGAGACTTGAGTAGTTGTTTTGAATAATTACTTATGTGCAATCATTGTTCATTTAAGACGCTTTATTCATACCCTTTCCCCTAGGAAATGAATGGAAATGGATATCTCTTACCCCTCTATGATGATCATCTCTCTCTCTCTCTCTCTCTCTCTCTCTCTCTCTCTCGTATCCATTTCTTCGACTCCTGCATAATGTAAATAAATTGAGCGTGCACACCGGAAGTGTTATCTACATATCATCAGCAATCAACAACCGGGCTTGCGGAGGAGAGGAGAGTCTCAGGCATTTTCTCCTTCGTCTTAGAAGAAAAAGAGGAAGCTCGGGGAAGGAGACTGAGGGGAAAGGGGTGGGGAGGATCTGCAATTGAAGTATGATTGGGGATAGGACGAATTGGGAGGTGGAGAGGCTTGAGGAAGAGTAAGTTCCAAGGGTGGATAGGTGGTAGAGGTAGAAGTGAGGGGTGAATGAGATTAAACTGAGGAAGAGAAGCATGAATGAGGTTTAAAGAGGAAGCGAAGGATGTGCTGGGTGATTTTGGTTTTAGAAGAATGATTGTTGACCTTTTGGGAAGAAGTGTTATTATGATGGAGTCTATAAACATTCATCAAGAATGACGCAAGACCGAGTAAGATTGATATGATGAGATGTTTGTCTTGGTAAATTATCACATTAGGACTTAGGATTTAGATGAATGTTAGCTTATTAAACTGCACTAGATTATCTTCCAAATTCCTAAAGCTTCCCTCCTCACTTTTTCCAACCATTCATTGAGAAAAGGTCGTCCAAGGCAGGAAAATAAATCAGTCTAATAAAACTGCGTTTGTGACATGTGCAATTTCCCAAGCAAACCACAGAGGAAAGGTGATGATGATAAATTCCATCCGTAGATTTTGCGTCGATTTAACACCCACCCACCCCCCTCTCACCACGGTCCCTCGCCTTGCCCCTGTCCAGTAGCGAATGCGTATGATTAGCGGTGAAAATCACATAGAAATTAACCTTCGAAATGTATATTGTGTACACTGAGGCTGCTAAACGCAGGTGTTTTCGTACACTCGTCGGGGTGAAAGATTGCACCAACCGCAAGGTAGTAGAAGATCTTATTTACGAGCGTTTCGCACGCAATCCTGCCGCTGGTCGTGTCCTCAGCCTCCTCCCACCTTCTCCCACCACCTCCTCCTCCTCCTTCCGAGCTGTTCATGTCTCTTGTAGGATTCCCTTTGCCTCATCTGTTCCTTTGGTCTTCCACTTGGTGGGGGGTCTTCTGATTAATACCTAATAGCATTAGTCATGATTAGCTTGGGATTATTAAGAGTCCGCACTTCTCGTCTTGGGCAGTGAGGCGGCTTCTGTGGTCTCTCTCTCTCTCTCTCTCTCTCTCTCTCTCTCTCTCTCTCTCTCTCTCTCTCTCTCTCTCTCAGTCACGTTTCAAGTGGTACATCTTTTATAATTATCATCCACTTCTTTCTTTAGAAGTTTTCTTGGCAAAGATTTTCGTTGGTATTTTAGTTTACAATTTATGTAATTTATATGGAATCGTTTTTTTGGGTTTTTTTCCGCTTTCATCTTGTTCAAGAAGTGGAAGATATTGCATACGTAATACGGAATGAAAACAGTAGCACTAATCAATGATATTATTAATAGTGGGAATAATACTAGTATTTCTGATTCGAGCGTTATTTTACTAACGAATTTTGCCATTAATTGCACAAATGTTTTAGGGCGAGCTCTTCCAGTCACATATGTTGATATTTAGCTTCTAAATACAAATTTGGAAAGAGCTCAGTGTTTGGTCTTGTGTGCGGAATTAAAAGTCCATTGTGTGCGTGTGTACACAGACGTGTTGTTCTTGCAGCGTGATTGTGTGCGTGCGTGGGAAGGTCGGGGGTCTGGGGGGTGTGTGGGACCGGGAACGGCATTGGAGATGTGTATATTCAACGCCATATTGCGGTGATTCCACTTGTTGCCCAAAAGCTCTGATTATTACTCCTGCTGCTTCCAGTTCTTTCCTGGTTTCCTTTAGTCCTGCTTGGCGCTTCCTGTATTCAGACTTGGTCCATTATTGCGGGTAGAGGGATATTCACTCTCTCTCTCTCTCTCTCTCTCTCTCTCTCTCTCTCTCTCTCTCTCTCTCTCTCTCTCTCTCTCTCTCTACAATAATTAATAATTATAGATGAAGACGGAAATAAAATGTGAAAATTGAAATAAGAAATTACAGATGAAAGTTGAAATTAGAAGAAACTATAGATGAAGGCGGAATTAAGAACAAACAAAAGATATAGATTGAAATAAGGAGAAAATAAAATTATAAGTAGAGATAAGAAGAAATTATAGATTAAAGTTGAAATCAGAAGGATGTATAGAAATCAGTTACCGTCACCATCAGAGCCATTCTGTTATGAATATTTATCTATACAGTCCTGCAAATAGTCGCCGCCACCAAGATTTCATTTTTTTTCTTTTTTAAATAAAAATCGATTCGTTCGTAACAAAATGTAAGTAATGTCTCTCGCTTTCTTTTATACCCACTTATGAAAATACCGGAGCATTATAAGGAGGAAGAGGAACGAGAGGACAATGCCAAGTAAAATATCTTGTTTTAGCACAGGGCAAAGAGAAGTGCAGTTGAGGCGCCCAATTAGGACACTGGCTGCGCCCGCAATGGCCCTTGAATTACAGGAATGCAGAGTCGAGAATTATTGCAATTTGTCCTTTGTCTTGCAACGCTGTGACCTGGCTTGTAAGGTTAAGTGTTTTTTATGTATTTTATTTGCCCCATAAGTGGTTGTTATTTTCTTCCTTCTACTTGGGAGTTTTGTGTTTATTTTTTTTTATTTCTCCTTAAGTTTGAATTAATATTTTTTACCTACGGTTGAAGGTTTAGACAAGTTCTTTCTTGCATTTAATTTACGATGGATAATTTGCTAATCATCTTAATTTTTACATTTAGTGATTGGCACTAAATCTTCCCTGCTTTGGATAATTGATTTCCTTCATTAAAAATGTAGAACTTGTATTTCTTTTGATGAAAGGAAGATAACAGAAAATTTGGTATCATGATCATATTCCAAATTAGTATGTAAGAGAACGTATTTGTTAAACCCGAAGATCAAATTGAACGGGATATTGTTATCTTTAATCTGTACATAGAGTATTATGCTTATATTTTCACAACTGAGGAAGATAAATAAAAAAATCTTTGCACAATGGTCCGTAATAATGTTATTTTTGGAGTCCAGTTGGCTGTCTGATTACTTGATTTGGCCAGGTAATGCTGAAACATTATATATATATATATATATATATATATATATATATATATATATATATATATATATATATATATATATATGTATATATATATATATGTACATAGTGATTCATGCCTTTAAGGATAAGCATATATGCATATATTTAAATTCCGTATTTATGATAATAGGTACTAACCCGTCATTACGGAAAAGGAATTTTATTTTGAGCTGTCGAATGGACCATCTTCCTTCCTCCTCTAAAGAGGAAGCTATATGGTTCATTTTCACTGGTCAAACACCCTAAATTCTTCCCACATGACTGAGCCACCTCTGATATATAATGTTATCTATTTTAACCTTTTTGCCATTTACAAACATCACCACATTTTTTTATCCGATAACGTCTTATTACACACCCATATACTTAGTAAACAGTTCATATCATCAATTTCAGTCTGTTTTATTTTAAATTCCCTTCAACACCTATAAATCATTTCCATATATGAGAGTTGGTTCAACATCCCCTTCGTAATTTTTCCCCATTGCCATCCATAGATAGTTTAAATCTCTAACCATTAGCTTGTAAAAGTCTTGCTACCTTTCTTGTTTTTCCTATTATGTGACTCCTCCTCTCTTTTCCTCGCTTTTTTTTTATGAAACAGCTTATTTCGTAGTCCATTTTTTTTTGCAAAATTGCAAGACTAGTTTCTTTTTTCACATAGAGAATTGGCAATGTTATTCCAATTGGCAAATATGTTTGCCTGCTGATCACTGCCCAATTTACATAACTCCCATATCATCTAAAGTTTTCGAACATCTGGCAAAACGTCTAAATAGGTATGCTGAAGGCAATCATCTGTTCCCTAGTTTACAGGTTAGTTTTTCCAAAGGCCTTAGAGCAAATGATGCCCTTCTTACATTTCCAATGCTGTACAGAAATCCTTTGATTGTGGTCAAGAAGTTTGCATGATTGACCATGACTTTAGTGCTGCCTTTTACTTGTTTCCAGACTTTACAATCCTGTACGTAATAATAGGTACGCAGTTAATTCCCGCAGTTTTGCCTTCCCCATCATAAGGTTCAAAACTACAGAACATTCTTGAATAATCTTCCTAATCTGGCGGTCGAATAGGTGGAACTAACAAGGTTCAAGCTGGTTGCAGATGATTTTCTATTAAAACAGGTTAACATAAATCTCTTTCCATAGTTCGTATTTTATGGATCTATTTTAACAATATTACTGATCTCGAAGCATTTTATATCTTTTATTCCTTACTTCTCATACTAGTTTATTTATCGTTTCCTTTTCCTCAATTAGCCTATTTTCCCCGTTGGAGTCCTTAGACTTGTAGCATCCTGGATATCCAGTTAGAGTTGAAGTTGACTAGTAATAATGATATGGACAGCGACCACTTTCATTCGACTATCATTTATACTAACAATAATAAACATAACTTTTCTGAATGCTGACACACTCAAACTTTCACCAGCTTCTGCAGTTTCTCTTCATTGTCTTGAATCGGTATATCATCTGCAAATATCAACCATTCCACGTCCATGATTTTGTTATCCCATACTTTAGCTCTAGTTCCATTGTCCTTGCTCATCTTTTATAACACTTAAACTATTAAGATGCTGAATAATCATGGAAACAGAACTCGCCCTTATCTCAAACTCTGTTTCATAACAAACCAATTTCTCTCTTGCCATACGTTTTGCTTCCATCATAAAGACTTCAAATAATTCTCTACAACCTATGATCTAAACCATTCAAATTCAATCTATTTTTTTTTTTCAACTTTTAATGGTATATGTCAACCACAAATATCTCCCCCTCATCTTTAAACTTCTTACATACCTTTTGAATACATACACACACATACACATACATATACATATATATATATATATATATATATATATATATATAATTCGCATTTGTATCGATTCATGATCCTATATTTCGGCATAATATCGTGTCCATTTTATGGCTACATAACGTACTAAAACCACAGGCATACCATTTATGATTAGGCTGAGCACTTCAGCTACCGGACATAGCAGGAAGTTATGCGAGATTTTATTCTTTTTACTTCCTATCTTCCAGATGACCGGACATTAAAATCCGTATTAGCGGTTTGATTTACTGCTCAATTATATTCAGCAGTCTTGCCCTCAAAATTGTTTTCCCTGTGCGCTTCCTGTATAAGTTTTATTGACAGCTAAAAATATTCACTGCATATAAAAGTATTTATATTCACTCTGAGGATAATTTGCAACATACACTGTATTTCTTCTTGCTTGGTTGTTGAATTTACATACGTGCTCTCTTATACATAATTGTTCTCAAGTATATTAGATATTGTTTGAAATTACATGGGTACTGTTTTGCAAACATTAAATTCTTTCCTTGCAATTAAAATTTTACTGAAAGGATATGCGCAATCCCCTATTTCCATATATTAATATTTTTATAACATCAACTGTATTAATTAACTAGTATTCATAGATTCCAGTATTAACATAGAGTATTAGTGAATTAGGAAAAGTAACCAGGTTCATGTCAAATTTAATCAAGAAGAGGACAGTTACTGTAGCCTATTTTCATCTGTACCTCTACCTTATTCGAGTAGCAGATGAATATTATTTAATTTAGAACAGGCAGATGATATTGCTAAGATCAGGATCATTAGGGTAGGCTTAAAGCCTACGATTGACGTCGCTCATTTAGTCCTGATATCAAAAGTGTACGTCAACAATGAGTCACTGATTAAATTGCAGAGCTTTACCCACAAACCGTAACAGGCTTTAGATCTCATACACTGTTGTGGTACCGAGAGTCAGTATAAACCAAGTAATCATTCGCATTTCTTGTAAGTGTTGTAATGAGTTGCCGTGTTTTTTTTATATAAATTAATTAATGAACGGATAAATGGATTCTCTTGATTTTTTTGGTAGTTTTGTTAAGAATTGAAGTATTGGTAATAACAAAATAGTTTTAAAAGTAAGTTTTGAGCACAATTTAATAACAATACGTAGGAATATTCAAGTAATCACTCAAACATTATATCTCATACAAAAAAAGTATATAAACTTATAAAAATATATCAAGAATTTTTTACGAAGATTTCTCAAATCATAGGCTACTTGCTTTTCTTAAAGAAATTTGTTAAAATTAGTTAAAGTGAATTCTCATATTTAGGTACCTTAAACTTTATTTTTAGAAAATTCCGTACGAATGTTAAATCGTCTTTAAATTTTGCCAGTTATTAGGTGTATTTATTTTGTAATAGAAATAATTTTCTCATTATTATCACGGTACCCAAGTCAGTAGATATTAGTGTCGCTTAAAGCTGTTTTTATTTAGCGGTGACATTGAAGAACTGGGCTATCCTGCGTTTGCTCTGAAGGCAGTGACATTATTATTATAATCCTTGTTATTTTCATTATTATTTACATCATTATCAAATGATAATATCCTATTTTTTGTTGGTACTTAGATATTCTTTAAGATTTATTATTATTATTATGATTATTATTATTGTTATATTATTATTATTATTATTATTATTATTATTATTATTATTATTCATTTTGCTGCTAATTTTGATGATGTTGCTGATGAGAAATTCTCAGTGAGTTACGCTGTCAGCTCTTGGATTATGATTATACCGTGGAAGAGGCGTTCACAAACATGATGTGTTGGTATGTCTTTGAGAATGCTTCACTTTACTTTCGTTGTGTTTAGTGTTTAGTTTTGGCACTTGCTATTGGTGAGAAAATAAAGACACAATGATGCTGGCATAGTTATTTTATCTTGACAAAGATGGCTGAGTCTTTTACCGTCAACTGTAATTTCAGCCAGTCTTCATTATACGTCATTCTACTTAACACCACCGGAGATTTTATATATATATATATATATATATATATATATATATATATATATATATATATATATATATATATATATATATATATACTTAGAATCTCTCTCTCTCTCTCTCTCTCTCTCTCTCTCTCTCTCTCTCTCTCTCTCTCTCTCATCATTAGTAAGGATTAGAAGTGTTCTGCTGATGTGGTTACGATGTTATACTTACTTGCAGAACATTAAATATTGATTATTGTATTTATAATTCAAAATGGCGAGTAAAATAAGAGACTTAACTATATTATGCAACAAGACATCTTGTGTAACCATGAACAACAGTGAACTCTCTCTCTCTCTCTCTCTCTCTCTCTCTCTCCTCTCTCTCTCTCTCTCTCTCTCTCTCTCTCTCTCTCAAGAAAACATTAAGATACAGACTGATAATGTGAATAATTTACATGCTGAATGAGTAAGTATGAAAACTAGTGCAAACATGCAGAAAGATTACGAGAATATCTATTTATAATCAAGACCACTTTGTTGATAATCCGGCAAATCTTCCTATGTTACAAGAATGGGGCGATGTCAAGAAGATTTAAGACAAATCCTCATTAATGGAAGCCTCTCAGTATTTTTGTATACCCTCTTTTAGTTTTGTCCACCCGTTTTTTTTTTTTTTTTTTTTTTTTTTTTTTTTTTTTTTTCAAATCCGGTTGCTTTTTTTTTTTTAGTTTTAGTGTTATTGATTAATTCTAAACTTAACAGTAGAAAATGCTGTTAGTTTCACATTGCTTTAATTCGTAAGACGATATTTTTGCATTCAAATATATATTTTACTTAATTTATCAGAAATAAAGTCGAGAGCCCTGTTCACTTAAGCGAAATAAACTTGTGAAGTAGATCAATTGATATATTATCGTTCGGGAAGTCAGATCTCTCTACGACTTTCTCTGCAAGACTTCGTCATCAGAAGATTGACGACTCATATTGTTTTCACGACTTTGCTTTCAAGACGTTGGGACTTGCAACCTTGAATTCTTAAAATCTAGAGGAATTAATATTTTCTTAGTCCTTAAGACTAAATATAAATTTTCCGCGATTCCATTATTCTGTGGTCTTGAATTCAGTAAGATTGCTGGTTCCCATCAATAAGGCTATGAATTATTTAGGAATAGTGAACATTAAATATTGTATTTATGGTATGGTTTGAATATATGTATATATACTGTATATATATATATATATATATATATATATATATGTATATATATATATATATATATTTATATATATGCAGTATATATGCATATATATTTAGAAAGAATGATATTCCCTTTGGTTGGCCAGGGCACCAGCCACCCGTTGAGATACTACCGCTAGAGAGTTATGTGGTCCTTTGACTGACCAGACAGTACTGCATTGGATCTTTTTCTCTAATTACGGTTCACTTTCTCTTTGCCTACACATACACCGAATAGTCTGGTCTATTCTTTACAGATTCTCCTTTGTCCTCATTCACCTGACAACACTGAGATTACCAAACAATTCTTCTTCACCCAAGGGGTTAACTACAGCACTGTAATTGTTCAGTGGCTACTTTCCTCTTGGTAAGGGTAGAAGAGACTCTTTAGCTATGGGAAGTAGCTCTTCTAGGAGGAAGACACTCCAAAATCAAACCATTGTTCTCTAGTCTTGGGTAGTGCCATAGCCTCAGTACCATGGTCTTCCACTGTCTTGGGTTAGAGTTCTCATGCTTTGAGGGTACACTCGGGCACACTATTCTATTTCGTTTCTCTTCCTTTTGTTTTGTTAAAGTTTTCATAATTTATGTAGGAAATATTTATATGTTCATTTTTCCTTGTTTCCTTTCCTCACTGGGCTATTTTCCCTGTTGGGGCCCCTGGGCTTATAGAATCTTGCTTTTCCAACTAGGGTTGTAGCTTAGCAAGTAATAATAATAATAATAATGATAATAATGATAATAATAATAATGAGTTTTTCAAGGTCATCTGGTACTCGGTGATGAACTTTCTGTTGCTAAATCTGTGTTAGATACTTATCACTAAAGTTTTATTGATAAATGAGTTGTAGATCATGACTAACTCAATGGGAATGTTTTTTTGATCCAAAGTTAATCAGTAGATGAGAGTAGAATGATTCCATTATTACGGGAAAATAGTTTCCTACTCGTTCATATATTTACAAAACACAGTTGGTGATTGCGTCCTCCGAAAGACAAAGATATTTCTCACGTAAAAGCGTGAGCGGTTGTTACTATTGTAGTACTTTTTAGTTACTTTTATTTGTCCTTTCAGTTTATTCTTTTTAATCAATATCGGTGTTCCTTATTCACAAACTTTAGTCTGTCCAGCTAATATAGAACATTATTATTATTATTATTATTATTATTATTATTATTGTTATTGTTGTTGTTGTTGTTGTTGTTGTTATTATTATAGGAAATTTCTCATAGACGAAAGAAAAGAAATCTGTGAATAATTACTACTTGCGATAATTCAGCAGGTACCAATATATTCATACTTAGGCAATAATGTAAGTCAGAAAACACAGGTAGATTCTATATCACTTTCCCACGCATTCCTCAATTGCTTTGATATGGGATTTAAAAATAACTATTCTGGTAACCAAATACCCAAAGGTTTTTTTACAGTAATAAAATAGAGGCAAACTTGAGTACTCTAGAACATACAAGTCCATATATGCAAGATCATCACTGATTTATATTTGGTAACATTGGTGGTTGTAATAAAAACATAACATTTGCAAATGTAAACAGTATGAAGACTGAAATAAAAGTGGTATAATTGTGCAGGTAATAATATCAATATTCTCAAAATTACATTAATTTTTTGCAAAACAATATAAGAATTACAAGAATTCAAAAAACATACTTTGCAAACTACACTCATAAATATTATTCATAAAAATACTCAGACTTGCCACTGCAAACGTACACTTGCAAACATATTGAAACGGCAAATACACAAACACACAAAAGCCCTGCAGTTACGCAAGTCTTCGAGATGATCTTTTGGGAGCTTGATAGACAGTCCTTTGTGAAATCATTTATTCGATATCAGGCGAATACTCAGAAGTTCATCCATGCACGAAGAAACCCTTTTAAACATCCACAAGAACTCTAGACACCGTTGCCATTAGGAAGAATTGCAATCCACTTTACAGTTCAGACTTCGAGAATAAAAGGGTATACCCCCATTCCCCCCTTCTCCTCCATGCCCCCTCCCCCCTTCCCCCGAAGTAAAATAGAAAAAAATAACGAGATGAAAGTAATGAAAAATATCTTTTATAACCACTGCGTCGCCTCTTTCGCTGGCAGAAGTTTGACCAATAATATATCTTTGGTGTTCGTACATACAGCAGTGGCATGACTCCATTCATCATATACATATTGCTATTCTTATGTCGCGATGCATACACAATAGAACCATTGAGGGATATGAAACAGGCTGGTCTCTTACTCTATTATGAGAGGGAACAGACGGGGAGGGGGAGTGGAGAGGGGGGGGGGGAGGTTGAAGAGAAAAGGAAAATGAAGGAAAGAGATAGGAGAATAAAAGGGGGATTGGCTGAGAGGAGACTGCGGTAAAAAATGCTTGAGAATTGCAGTTACAAATATTAGAAATCGAGAGAGAGAGAGAGAGAGAGAGAGAGAGAGAGAGAGAGAGAGAGAGAGAGAGAGAGAGAGAGAGAGATGGGGCGTTTGTGAAGTAACAATACAATAAATAGATGATGGAACTAGTTTCTAGAAGTTTAGCAAAAAAAAAAAAAAATGTGGTAGATGTTAACTAAAGTATAAATATTTGATCCTGTTTAGATATACCCCAGACATAGTTTATGACTTGAAGACACTCCTTATCTTCTAAGAGGATGATGGATACATTGAAAAAAATTAGATTATTGTGATTCGATTTATTCCTTTATAAATGTAAGATTTAAAGATAAATAATGAAAAATTATTACTTAAAATCCTTGCTTTGTTATGCGGGAGATACCATCGTTTCTTGACAGAGAGAGAGAGAGAGAGAGAGAGAGAGAGAGAGAGAGAGAGAGAGAGAGAGAGAGAGAGAGAGAGAGACTAAAGTTCATAGTCGATAACTAAGTTTCAGAGAGGCATGTTCCTGACCCTATTGGTAAAGATGTGTAATCGCTCCTTTTGACAACATATCCTGGTGTGTCATCCACGTCCGGTGGCCCGGGTGGTACTTCACAGCATCATTGTGCACGAGAAAACTTTTTCAATTATGATGGGGAATGTGCTCAATTTATACTGTTTACTCTCATGAGTCCATGAGGGTTGTACTTCAAGGTACTCACTCAAGGAGGCTTTTATTTGTAGTTTGAAAATAGGAAAGATAATTGTTGGGAAAATGTAGCGAATTATGTAATTTTACGAACTAATGGAGGTATCTGAAAAACAGTCTACGTATTGAAACGTGTATTTGTAACTTATATAAACTTATCAGTCTAGTGATATTTTTCAACAATGAAGATGAATATCCGTGTAAATAGTTCATAGCCTCCCTTTAGAGTCTTTATTAGTTATCTGTTGCTTTGTTAAAACCGTATAATTTGCATATACTTATTGGAAAACTTGAAATATATTATAGTAATGATTATGTTGTTATCCACGGTCTCACCATAGCTTTCCGTATGCCCTTCTTGTCACAAACGTTTGCCAGTGAAAAAGAAATGGGGTTTAAAGGTCGCCATGTATGGCAGAGCCAAGGGTCAGTGACAGTGGCCTAGCAAGACAATGCCCTAGAGACTGATCGTATATACATATGATGAGCGCCCAAGTCCTCTCTTCATCCAAGCTAGGCTAGGGAGGGCCAGGTAATGGCTGCTAATGACTCAAAAGGTAGACATATGGACTCCCCCCCCCCATCCTTGGCTTATTAGGATGATGAGGTTGCAGACACTACAAGAAACTGTCGAACATGAGCGGGACTCGGAAGATCGGCAGTAGGCTACCACAACCTTTGGTATCATAGATACTCTATAGCTAATTGACTTGTATGTGTCTTTTTGTTTCCTTCTGATTTGTCTTTCGCCCGCCCGTTTCTTACATGAAATATTGATATGTACAGACCTAACACATGACAAGGTTATAGAAGTAAACTTGAATTTTAAAAGTGGTTGAGCAATCGAAAGTATTTTATTGCCAATGATGGTGATTATGATGGGAGAATAGTTATTCCCTAAGAACTAATCCCTACATAATTTATTGATAGATAGCAAGAGTTCTTTTTGATGATTTATACAAAAGCGTCTATGATATTTCATGTTACACCATCGAGCAATAAAGGCAATTCATTTAGATTGCTTATTTCTATACATTTCGTTAAGATGTTAACAAAGCGTCTCTGGTCTTTTGAAATTCAACTATACAGTATATATCTCTAATGCGGTGGTTAACTATTATATATCCAATCAGGTGATTAACTATTATATCTCTGATCAGGTGGTTACTATTGTATCTCTGTAATCAGGTGGTTAACTATTACATCCGAGAATCTTAGGAACTAAGTATTTCTCTGGTAACTCTTGGATCTTCTTTTTTAATTGTCTTGAGGCAATAAAATGGAAACTCTAAAAACTTCATTCCAGTAATGCAACGGGGGAAAATGAGAAAGTTGTTAAAGGAGATATGGATTAAACCTTGGAATAAATCGTCTAAGAACTGAAAAAAAAGGTAAAATACGCAAATGGCTGGAAGCATATCACCGCATAACACGCACTTAATAAGAGTTACGAAGTGCAGCAGACTCCTTGACCCGCTTGTATTAACTCTTATTACGTAATAATATGATGTAATAGCGTGGGTTGACATTCTATTCTCTTGTCATTTGCCACTTCCCTTGAAATCTTGTTGTTTCTTACGTAAATTGGCACTGTGTGACCCCCCCTCCTCTTCGAGGACTTCATTATGATATTTATAAAGGTATTTTAATGTTCATTCTTTTATTGATATTTTTTAAAAATTAAAATAAGAAACAATACAAAGACAACTTACTTTGGACGTCACTTTTACTTTTGGTTTTATAAGACTTAGAATTAGACTAATATTCCGTGTAAGAAAAGTATTTCATTATTTATATTATAAGTTTATTTCGTGGAAAACTAATTCTGTCCCGAAAATGGAAATGTTCCTATTTTTATGCGGGTGATCTATTTCAAACATAACAACGAGTTCACACTTGGTTAAAGGTTAGTTTTACATAAGTACTTGAGGGCTTTTACGACTGGAAACTTGCTGTTTTGGATAATTCCATGTACAGGTGATTACTCCCTTCCCATTCAGAAAATAGGCATGCGAAATAATGTGAATTCATCTAACAAAAACAAAAAAAAAAAAAAAAAAAAAATGCGTTAAGAAAAAGTAATATTTCTGAAACTCTACTGTGGAGTTTCTTGTACAACTGGAAATTCGTCGTGTTTTTTCTCCGGTTCTCGGCTTCTTTCACAAGCGTTCGAAAATTTTCGTTCGTGAGTATATTTGTCATTAAGCCAGTAAAAGCTAGGTATGATTTTTGGATATGTGAATTTAAAAAAAGTGCCTCGGAATTTCAACTAGCTTTCTGTGTAATTATTTAAGATGCTTATATCACGATATACAGTTGGCTTTTATTGGGTGATTTTATTTCAAATTAGTTGTTGGTATTTTTTCTAGATTTACAAGCATACCACATACTCTTTATGCTAATACCTCTTGAAAAAATGTATAAAGATTAGGAGAAATAGCTTAGTATAGAGTACTGGGCTCTCATTTATGTTTGGATTAATCCCAATCTGTTGCCCTGCACTAAAGGACCTAGCTGTGAATGGGTCCTATGGTCGGTAGTGGCAAAGGAAATGGCAAGGGTTGCATCTTCATCTCTAAGGACAAAGTATATTGGACAGAAGACGTTACCCTCCTGACAGCACTCTGTCTGAACGAGAAATGAATGTATGTATGTATATACATAAATATACACAGTAAATATATATTTCGTGGACTACATGGGAATATTAGAGACTTTGCAGTTACCTCAGAAAGACTATGATATTCTGTGAGATACTTGTCTGTGCTGCTTTTTCCTGGTTTTAGGATACCAATAATTATGAAACAGGGACCTATTCCTAGTGAAAGGGGGATGACGGTGAAGGATATATTAGGACTGAGACCCTGCTTCTCATTATATCCTGCTATGAATGTGGATGTCATGAGATCCAGGTCGTAAAAGTTTGTAGCAGGGATGGCCACTTTTATTTGTTACGTCTATCAGAGTCCAGTCCTTGATAATTGTATATTTGGTTGCGTTCTTAACACTGTGGTTAAGATTAAAAAAAAAAAAAAAATGCTTGAAAGGCTTTTTTGTGCTTGTTGGTTTTTTCAGTGTTTACCATAGGGATGGGTAAAATTTTCTACTGGTCACTATGGCTTAAGACCTTTAGGGCTTTACCTCTGGATCAGGCTGTGATCAAATTATGAGTGAGGCTACTAATTGGTAACTGCCATACAAGTATCCTGGACCAGGGTTCGAAACCCGGCCGGTCAGATACCATAGTCTTTGAGTGATTTCGGCAGGGGCTCTGATCCCGAGGTCGTTAAGAGAATCCAGACCTTATGTATTAATATATATGGCTTATTTGAAATAATATATATATATTTATATATATATATATATATATATATATATATATATATGTGTGTGTGTGTGTGTGTATGTATATATGTGTGTGTGTGTGATTGTGGATTGTGGCAAACCATTATGTAAAAGCAATTATGTATACATATATGTATTAGTTCTTGGTAAGGGGTCCGTCCTTTCCTTCAATAACCTTCGAAATTAAAAAGCTGCTAATTCAGTATATCAGTCACGAAGCAACCTTATCTTTCTAGTGTTCTAACTTACAAGCATCACCATGTGTGTAAAACAAATGTTTTATGGGACTGAGAGCTCAAAAATTATACTTCTAACAAAAGCAGTAGTTTTTTATGGCCTTGGCCTACTTTCTAGGTCTATCTGGTAATTGACCTATCTGTTTCAACACCATAACCATCCGAAGAGGATAAAGTCTTAAGCATGACTATAACTAATAAACCAGGGTTGCGATAGCCTAATGGAAACGTCCGTGTTATCAATCTGCTGGACTGGGGTTCGAGACCCACTCATGCGTGATAATTTTTTTTTCTAGAGTATGCAACCATACTATCCTTGTGAGCTAAGGAGGGGGCTTATGGGAGAGCCTATAAAGCCCTGTCCACATGATCGAGCATGCCAGACGGGCAAACAGTGTTACCAGGCCACAATAGCTAGTGAAAATGAGAGTTGATGACGTCAGAAGTGGGAAAACTAAAGGCAGGGATCTGGCAACACTGTATGATGCCAGATCACTGTCTGTGGTTTTCCCGCTCCTGACGTCATTAACCCTCATTCTTACTAGCTATTGTGGTCTGGTATCACTGTTTGCCCGTCGGGCATGCTCGATCGTGTGGTGGCTTAAGTCTACCTGTTGAGCCATCAACAACCATTGCCTGGCTCTCTGGGTCATAGCTTGTGTGGAGAGGGGACTTGGGCGCTGATCATATGCATATATAGTTATTTTCTAGGGCATTATCACTCTGCCTTGCCTGATCGATCTCTAAACCTTTAAATAGAGATTTCACATTTGACGCAAATTGAGGTCAACGTCATACTTAACACTTCAAAAGCCTAATTGGAATTTAGAAGTGCTGTTTCTTTTCTTATAATATATCGTATGTAACGCAACAATATCTTTAAATCCCGACCATTTGAAAAATTCAATTAACTTAATGTAGGAACGTTTGTCTTCCCCTTCGTAAGTCACTCTACATAATATGTAATATTGTTTATCATACTTCATATTTCTTTTGATTTTCATATATTTTGTATTTTACTGTCTATTAACTTCTGCTGGTAATGATGATATTAGCTATGCTCATATTCATAATTATGATGAATCGGTTATGACTAGTAATTTAATGTAGCAAGACCATCTTTTGTTGATGCCCCGATATACCTCTAAGTCAAGGAACAAGGTACCCAAATGCAATGATACTTGTCATCATTAATTTAAGCTATGATTCTTTGATTCTGATTGCTAGCATATTATTATTATTATTATTATTATTATTATTATTACTAGCCAAGCTACAACCCTAGTTGAAAAAAGCAAGATGCTATAAGCATTATGATTAATTTTGCCATTGGGGCATTTCTCCATCCTGGCATTCTTTACACGTCCTTACCTATCCATCATATGATTTTGGTATTTCTTTTCATAAGCATTTGTATGGTATAGAGCTCCAAAGCATGTATTGGTATGCTAAACACCACGCGATGCACGCGCTCACCTGACAAATTAAAGCGTGAGGTAGATAAGTGAATAACTTTATCAAGACGCTGATAAGGTAATAAGTTTGGATATAAAAAAAACGAGGTAACCATAAAGTCTGCCTTTTAACCGCGTTAAAAAGTGGGTCCTGAAGGCATTAATGAATGGGGCTTAAAGAGGCCCATTATCATAGCACAAACCTCCCAAGAAAATACTTAATAAGAAAGGCGCTTGACCAAAATAATATACAAACACTAATTGTAGAAACACAACCGCCCCCCCCCCCCACATCCATGCTGTTCAACAGGTGTATAAAGAATGGGTGCGTAGAATTGTCGATAAATAATAGAGAATGTGTGAAAGAAAGAGAAAATAAGAGAGAAAAAACGAGTGTGAGAGGAGCAACACCATACGGTGAACGTCATGGTGTAAAAAGCCTGACTGGTAAAGAGTTGATTTACACTCCTTTCTCACGCAATCTGGATGGCCACCCTGGGTCCAGCATGCCTTCTTGCCCTCCCCACCATGGTCTCCCCGTTCCCCTCCCCTTTCCATCCCACCACCCATAATCTTGACGGTCCTACGGAACAACCCCCCTCCCCGGTCCCCCTCTCATCCAACCGGTCACGCCTGACTCCTTGTTTTATCCTTTATAATTTTATCTTTCCTTTTTTTTTACTTTTAGCTTATTTTGCTCTTTGGTCGTGTCATTCCATCCATCACGGTGGGCCAAAGACAGACTTATTAATAGTTCAAACGGAGGTCGCCATGGATAGCTTGACTCCAGCCTTTTTACGAGTGGCGTTACGCTGTCGAAATTGTGTGTGTGTGTGTGTGTGTATGTGTGCCCGGAGCCAGAGGCCAGTGGCTAATGCCTCTCTGTCACGGCCTCGTTTCTATTACAAACTTACACTCATCATCGCCTAAGTCTAAGGGCACGCCCACTCAGCTTCACTCGACAGAGCAGCACAAAAAAAACAGTCATGAATTATCGACTGTATTTGTCGTCTCTTTTTCGTTTGTTTATTGTTCGTGAGGATATTCGCTCTTATATTTGCAAGGAGAGGGTGTATGGAAGAGGCTTAAGGGCTTCGTTTCGAAATTGTATGGTAGAAGTTTTCATTTTAACAATGCGGAAATTTAAATACTGACTCTCTCTCTCTCTCCTCTCTCTCTCTCTCTCTCTCTCTCTCTCTCTCTCTCTCTCTCTCTCTCTCTCTCTCTCTCTCTCTTAAATAGTAGATGACCAAATGATGTGGAAAAAATTTATCTGGAACATACGGATGTACGAATGTATGTACATTCATAATATGTGTATATATTTACTATATTCATCTATATATATATATATATATATATATATATATATATAATATATATATATATATATATATATATATATAATATATTATATATATACATATATATATGTAGTGTGTGTGTGTGAAGGAGGAAAGTACTTTTTTAAGTTTTAGTAATTATAACTATGAGATTCTATGTGATTTGTTTAACGAGTGACGTAATGCATTGGTGCCCCCTCGTAACATTCTGGTTGCGTAACACTGATGACTTCTCAGAGCCTTGGAAGCAAGGCAAAGACATCTCGGAACAAGAGAGACTATGTTTGCAATATCGGTTTGTGAAGGAATTTAAATATCCTCTTTCAGTTGAGTACTTTATAGTTTTTGTTTTATTGAAATTATTTTTAGTATCAAGATTGAAATTATTATTATTAGTAGCAGTATTATCTATCAGTAATATTATTATTATTAAACTTATTAACATTTTTGTTTTTATAATTATTAAAATCATTATTTAAATTATTATTATTCTTTATCCATGATTTGTTTTTTTTTTATTTTTAAAGATGAATACGCGGAACTGCAATAATTAAGCTTTATTCTTTTCTTATAGAAAACAGAATATTGAAACTTCATTAGTTGGCAGTTAATTATTAAAATCCATGCTGTGTTGTTGACGTAATTAATGGTGCAAGCTATAAATAAATTTGCCTATTTTTTTCAAAAGAAAGACGTCTTTTAAAGCACAACTTTTCCTAGATAAGCCATTGTCTTAGAAGCATCATGTCGTATCGATTATATAATTCGTTGATATTTCAAAAGAAAGTAGAAGCCTTTTGAATCTTGTACTGCAATAATACATGATATACAATAGCAGTAAATCCTCCCTGATAGGCCAATATGGCAGCTTTAATACAAGACAATGACTGATAATTGGTGTGAGACCAAGAGTTTAAAAGTGTCTCAAGAAGTCTCTCTCCCTCACTCTCTTTATTTCTCTTTTCTCTCTCGGAGTACAAATTCTGCACATATATACACACACAAATATACATAGATACACACACAGATACACACTCTTTACGATTATATTGAATCCTTATATAGCATACAATGGTTGCCTTTTATCCTTTTCAACCAGCGTTCTATTTTCCCCCTTTTATAATGCGACCCGCTACAACTCCAATTATCAGATTGTGCCATTGAATCCCAGGAATAAAAGACCCTTCATTTCTTTGTACGAGGAAAGGGGGTCGTCTTCCTTTTCCCCCCCCTCCCTCCGAACTCTCTCTCTCTCTCTCTCTCTCTCTCTCTCTCTCTCTCTCTCGTGTGTAGAATGTGTTCATATATTTGCTAATTTGCGCATGCTTGTTAATTTGATTAGTAGAATATACACACTTGATACACACAAGTGCACGTTGTGGATGCAGGTTCATGGAGAGAGAGAGAGAGAGAGAGAGAGAGAGAGAGAGAGATTAAGAACAATTCAAAGTGTGGTGGAAAATTTCGGAGTTGGTTAAAAGTGAAAGGAATTACGGGAAGTAGAGCTGATTGTGCATGAATACGAAGCTCACGAGAGAGAGAGAGAGAGAGAGAGAGAGAGAGAGAGAGAGAGAACAATGAAAGGGAAGTGGGAACATTATAAAACAAGGTGAATAGTGAGGGATGGTTATGAGAGGAATGTATATATATGGAAAGTGCAAGGCGAGATTAACTCAGATAAAAGAATACCCAGATGAGAGATGAGAATAGGAGAATAACGTTGCAGATAGAGTGACGACGGAATTAACAGTGAAAAGAGAATGATGCGCAGAGCCGTTAGCGAGGATGGCGATATAATTCAGTTAAAATCAGGTAATATGGAGAGAAAAAGTATTAGCACAGTCCGAGAGAGGGGGCCGTGTGTGATATTTTGAATTCATGGCCAAATAATAGATGGTCAGGATTTTTTTTGCCTATTCTTTCCACGCGCTAAATGACTGCCAGTGATCTCTTTCGCGAATACTTATTCACTTTGAAATCCGAACACGACTAAAAGACTTCCATGACACTGGTACTCTTTTCTATCTCTGCCCCCCACCCCCTCCCTTATTCCCTACACCGCTATCCCCCACCATTTGGAAATATTTATATCGAACGGTTGCCAAAAAAGAAAAAAAAAAAATGTGAAAGTTCATAGACAATGTTTACATTTTTGGCCAAATTTCTCTTTATTAGTTAGAGAAATGGAACTAAGTTCGCCATCAAAGTAAGACAACTTGAAGAGATCTCGGGGATTTGAATCATTGCTGCAGTTATGGGCCAAGCCAACTTTGATGGCTACTTTGTTTTTAAGGAACATCAAGGTATTTTCGGAACTTGAATAGCAAAACCTTCCTAACAACTGACTTTTTTTGCCATCAGATATATTAGAAAAGTAAAAATAATTCAAAACCTCCCATTTCATTATTTTTATGTGACGGGTAATGATTTGTAATTTATTTACCTGGTATCTATTAATGTCATGTTGTTAAGCTATGACAATTATTAAGAAATGTCCACGACTGTCCATTCACTACCAGGTAACACCACGATTGGCTTCCACTTATTCTATTACTATCTTGAAAATGACCCTTTAAAAAAATCATTATCCGTAAATCTATTCAAGATTACAGTGGGTCTCTCTCTCTCTCTCCTCTCTCTCTCTCTCTCTCTCTCTCTCTCTCTCTCTCTCGTTAGTAAGTTTTTGCTGTCAATTTAACCTGAGATTTAATCTCCATAGCAATTTATATATTTCGCTCACGATACACATGCCACGGTTCATATATTGGCATTTTATAAAGCATAAATAAAATGGTTATAATCATTAAGGACTCGACCATAATTTATTCCCTTTTAAATTCTATTTCTTTTTTACCTAAGGTTCTTTAAAACTCTTTTCCCTTTTTTCTTTTATTTAAACCGTTGGTAGTCCATACGGGTTTCAGTTTTTTCTTTCTCTTTTTAGAGAGTTGTTTTAATCAGAATTTATCGCAGTACCTTTGTTGCTAACATACATGAAATAATTTCACATTAGAGTTATGTTCTTTTATATTGTAGGTGTTGTTATAATGAATGTTGGTACATTTTAATGGATTAGGGGTCTCGTCAGATCCACCTCTCATTATAAGGACCTGATAACATTAACAGACTCTTAGATGTATTTTAGGGCTCATTTGAACAATTTTGTTACTGCTCTTTTACATGTTTTATGGGTGGGAAGAAATCACATTGGTTTTCGTTAAGATTTTTCCGCCTCTCTCACTGGTTTCCGTCTCGAAATTAGATGGCACCACTCACGAAATCAAAATTAACTTGGCCTTATCAAGGGCTCCAAAATCGAAAAGTTTTAAACTAACCTGTCTGTCGGGAAAGTTTACTCAGTTGATAAATCGACTTAGTTACTAGCTGCGTAGTCATTGCAAAATGCTTATGTCTGCTTATTTTCAGGGAATCTTACGAAAAATATTTTGGAAGGTTTTATCAGCAATTTTATGCTAAAGATTTCTGTAAACCAAATGAACGTTGCCATTAGCATCGAGATATGGTGTATGGAATGTATTTACAACTGTCACTTTGCTCATAACTTCAATGTGACCCTTCACAGAAAAAAAAAAAAGACCAGCTTATAACTTTCTTCTAAACTATTCCATATAATGTTGGTGAAGTTAAAAAACAAAACGTCCTTTTTAACCGAAGGGTATTTCAGAAAAGATTCTTATAGTATAATTTGCCTTATTTTTCAAGATTTGTGCTTATCATCATATCTTACCACGCCACCGCGATAGGCAATCGAGAGCAGTTTGGTTAGCTTCTATGAGATCGTCATCAGAACAGATAGAACCTCGCAAGCAACCTTGGAGTATGTGATTTATAGATTAGATGGGCTCTCCACAAGTGCACTGAGCGCTCTCAGAAAGTCCCCACCTGAGCAAATTGCTCCCAAGTTCTTCCTACCTTTGTTCTAGCACGATTGAGCGCAACACAGCCCTTTCGACTGATTGAAGTGCCATTTGGCTGATGCATGGATTCACTGTAATGTTGGTCAGTATTAGTCCATCGTCTCAATCTGTAGGTCGAATGAAATTAATTTCCATGGCGGTCGACAGTCACAAACCTCTTACGTAACTTACAGTCTTGGCTGTACCCTTTGGTGATAGTGAATAGGGTGCCTGTTGTCAAACAGTTGCTTCTCTCTCTTTATCTTACTTATTGTTCCTCATTTCTTATGAATGGTGGACATATTCCTGCAAGCTTGTAGGGAGCTGGAAGAGGTGTTGGCTTCAGCTTGCCTGTAATGATGCGACAGGCTTTGTTGTGTTCAGGCGATCTTCCGAGCATAGCAAGACCTGGACCATATGGGAGAACAACACAGCGCCAGAGTAGACTGCTTCAAGGGAACATTGTGAGCACCGCAAAGATTGGTGCTTTGGTGATGGTATTGATAACATTGTTTTAAATGTACCATATAATAGACTTCCGTGCATTAAAGACGATATAAAAACTTGTTTGTGTTTTCAAGTAAAAACATATACAGTATATATATATTTGAATATATATATATATATATATATATATTACATTGTTTTCTCAGCTTTATGATTGGAATAGAAGATAACCTAAAACATTGATGATTCTTATATAAGATATTGATCATAACTCTAGTGTTCTTATTCCTGCATATATATATATATATATATATATATATATTTATATATATATATATACATATATATGTATATATATATATGTATATATATATGTATGTATGTATATGTGTGTGTGTTTTTTAAAAAAGCCCATAAATGAAACAAAGGAAATGTAAATGAATAGCTATATTTCGACCAATACACATTGGCCCTCTTCAAGGTGTAAAGTAAATATGAGAAATAGAATGGACAGTGACGGTTTATACATGAAAGGAAAAAGGGTGTTTCCAATTGATCTAAAGCTGTATTAAGTGCTGAAATTATTACAACCTTAGAACAATTGGAAACACCCTTTTGCTTTCATATATAAACCGTCACTGTCCATTCTATTCCTCGTTTTTACTTTACATCTTGAAGAGGGTCAATGTGTATTGGTCGAAATATATGTATATATACTGTGTATTTATATATATATATATATATATATATATATATCACAGTTTTATATGTTGCATGTACCTATTGTATAAGGAGCCTTATTGCCTTATTGCCTTATTTTTTGTTTGGGTTCCCCCAGGTCCCTCAGTGTGAGGCACCTCGTATATCCACCAGAGAGTTGCTAATACATCTTCCAGTGTATTTTGCATCTTCCAGTCTTGGATGGTCTGGGATGCATCTTAGGTATTTATCGAGCTGCTTTTTAAACGCATCTACGCTCACTCCTGATATGTTTCTTAGATGAGCTGGCAGCACATTAAATAGTCGCTGCATTATCGATGCTGGTGCGTTGTGGATTAATGTCCTGTGCGCCTTTCTCAGTTTACCTGGAATGCTTTTGGCACTATTAATCTACCTCGGCTTGCTCTTTCTGATACTTTAAGCTCCATGATGTTTTCAGCAATTCCTTCTATTTGCTTCCATGCTTGTATTATCATGTAGCGTTCTCTTCTCCTTTCTAGACTGTATAGTTTTAAAAATTGCAGTCTTTTCCCAGTAATCAAGGTCCTTAACTTCTTCTATTCTAGCAGTATAGGACCTTTGTACACTCTCTATTTGCGCAATATCCTTTTGGTAGTGTGGGTACCATATCACATTGCAGTACTCGAGTGTACTACGCACATAAGTTTTGTAAAGCATAATCATGTGTTCAGCTTTTCTTGTTTTAAAGTGTCTGAATAACATTCCCATTTTTGCTTTACATTTAGCCAACAGTGTTGCTATTTGGTCGTTGCATAACATATTCCTATTTAAAATTACACCAAGGTCTTTAATTGCTTCCTTGTTTGTGATTGTCTCATTATTAGGTCCCTTGTATGCATACACCATTCCTTCTCTGTTTCCATAATTTATTGATTCAAATTTATCGGAGTTAAATACCATCCTATTTATCTCCGCCCATTCATATATTTTGTTTAGATCTCTTTGTAGTGAGTTCCTATCTTCATCACAAGTAATTTCTCTACTTATTCTTGTGTCATCGGCGAAACTTCTCACTACGGAGTTTTCAACATCACAGTCTATGTCTGAGATCATAATAACAAATAGCAGTGCAGCTAATACCGTACCTTGGGGCACACCAGATATTACCTGTGCTTCATCTGATTTCTCGTCATTTGCAACCACTATCTGTTTTCTGTTTTGCAGGAATTCTTTTACCCATTTTCCTATCTTTCCCACAATATTATGCTTTCTCATTTTTTTCTCCAATATGTTATGGTCTACCTTGTCAAAGGCTTTTGCAAAATCTAGATAGATCACATCTGTGTCTTTTTCATATATCATATTATTGTATATGTTTTCATAGTGAGCTATCAGTTGGGTCTGTGTACTTTTTCCAGGTACGAAACCGTGTTGACCCATATTAAACAAATTATTTTTGACCAAATGGTTCATTATTTTCTTTTTTATTACCCTCTCATACACTTTCATAATATGTGATGTTAGACTAACAGGTCTATAATTGCTTGCCTCTAGTCTTGATCCACTTTTGAAGATAGGGGTTATATAAGCTAATTTATGTTTAACATATATCTCGCTCATATCTATACTCTGTCTTAGCAGTATTGCAAGTGGCTTCGCGATAGTGTTTGCAGTTTTTTTTAACAAAATCGCTGGAACTCCATCTGGTCCGGCTGCCGATCCATTTTTAATTTCGTTTATAGCCGTGACAATATCTGCTTCATTAATATCTATATCCGTTAGATATTCAACATTTTCTTCTCTCATTTCTGTTTCATTATTCTCATTCGCAATTCTTGGCGTGAACTCACTCTTATATTTTTCTGCTAATATGTTGCATATTTCCTTTTTTTCATTCGTTAGCCGTCCTTCAATTCTTAGAGGGCCTATTTCTATTCTCCTTTTATTCATCTTTTTTGCATAGGAGTAAAGTACTTTGGGGTTTCTTTTTATATTTTGAAGTGTCCTTTCTTCTAAGTCCCTTTTTTCATTTTCTTTCGACTGTATAATCTTTTGTTCTGCATTTTCTATCTTACATTTTATTTCCCTCATTTTCCACACATTTTTTTCTTTTGCAAGATTTTTCTTCCACTTTTAAATTTTCTGAAATAAGATCCTTCTGTCTCTTGGTATGCACGTCTTTTGTTTATTGTTTTTTTTCGGTACATATTTTTCAACAATTTTCTCCAGTATTTTGTACAGTATATCCGTATTTACCTGTATATTATCACTTATAAATACATTTTTCCTCTAGTTTTG
>NC_090747.1:85383253-85385753 GCF_036898095.1 Palaemon carinicauda
GGTAATATGGAGAGAAAAAGTATTAGCACAGTCCGAGAGAGGGGGCCGTGTGATATTTTGAATTCATGGCCAAATAATAGATGGTCAGGATTTTTTTGCCTATTCTTTCCACGCGCTAAATGACTGCCTGTGATCTCTTTCGCGAATACTTATTCACTTTGAAATCCGAACACGACTAAAAGACTTCCCTGACACTGGTACTCTTTTCCATCTCTCTACCCCCCCCCTCTCCCTTATTCACTACCCCGCGATCCCCCACCATTTGGAAATATTTATATCGAACGGTTGCCAAAAAAAAAAAAAAAAAATGTTAAGGTTCATAGACGATGTTTACATTTTTGGCTAAATTTCTTTTTAATAGAGAAATGGAACAAAGTTCGCAAAGTAAGACAACTTGAAGGGATCTCGTGGATTTGAATCATTGCTGCAGTTATGGGCCAAGCCAACTTTGATGGTCAGTTTGTTTTTAAGGAACATCAAGGTATTTTCGGAACTTGAATAGCAAAACCTTCCTAACAACTGTTTTTTTTTGCCATCAGATATATAAGAGTAAAAAGGATTCAAAACCACCCATTTCATTATTTTTTATGTGACAGGTAATAATTTGTAATTTATTTACCTGGTATCTATCAATGCCATGTTGTTAAGCTATGACAATTATTAAGAAATGTCCACGACTGTCCATTCACTACCAGTTAACGCCATGATTGACTTCCGCTTATTCTATTACTATCAGGAAAATGACCCTTTAAAAAATCATTATCCGTGAATCTATTTAACATTACAGTGGGGTCTCTCTCTCTCTCTCTCTCTCTCTCTCTCTCTCTCTCTCTCTCTCTCTCTCTCTCTCTCTCTCTCTCTCTCTCTTTCGTTAGTAAGTTTTTGCTGTTAATCTAACCTGAGATTTAATCTCCATAGCAATTTATGTATTTCGCTCACGATACACATGCCACGGTTCATATATTGGCATTTTATAAAGCATAAATAAAATGGTTATAATCATTAAGGACTCGCCCATAATTTATTCCCTTTTAAATTCTATTTCTTTTTTACCTAAGGTTCTTTAAAACTCTTTTCCCTTTTTTTTCTTTCATTTAAACCGTTGGTAGTCCATACGGGTTTCAGTTTTTTTCTTTCTCTTTTTAGAGAGTTGTTTTAATCAGAATTTATCGCAGTACCTTTGTTGCTAACATACATGAAATAATTTCACATTAGAGTTATGTTCTTTTATATTGTGGGTGTTGTTATAATGAATGTTGGTATATTTTAATGGATTAGGGTTTATTCAGATCCACTTCTCATTATAAAGACCTGATAAGATTAATCTACTTTTAGATGTATTTTAGGGCTCATTTGAACAATGTTATTAATGCTCTTTTACATGTTTTGTGGGCGGGAGGAAATCACATTGTTTTTCGTTAACATTTGTCCGCCTTTCTCACTGGGTTTCCGTCTCGAAATTAGATGGCATCACTCATGAAATCAAAATTAACTTACCCTTATCAAGAGCTCCAAAATCGAAAAGTTTTAAACTAACCTGTCTGTCGGGAAAGTTTACTCAGTTGATAAATCGACTTAGTTACTAGCTGCGTTGTCATTGCAAAATGCTTATGTCTGCTTATTTTCAGGGAATCTTACGAAAAATCTTTTGGAAGGTTTTATCAGAAATTTTATGCTGAAGATTTCTGTAAACCAAATGAACGTTGTCATTAGCATCGAGATATGGTGTATGGAATATATTTACAACTGTCAGTATGCTCATAACTTCAATGAGACCCTAAATTTCCCTCTGGAAAGACCCCTCTCGTGCAGAGGATGGATACCTTCACAGAAAAAAACACCAGCTTATAACTTCGAAACTATTCCATATAATGTTGGTGAAGTTAGAAACAACACGTCCTTTTTTAACCGAAGGGTATTTCATAAAAGATTCTTATAGTATAACTTGTCTTATTTTTCAAGATTGGTGCTTATTATCATATCTTATCACGCCACGGCAATAGCCAATCAAGAGCAGTTTGGTTCTTCCATGAGATCGTCATCAGAACAGGTAGGACCTCTCAAGCAACCTTGGAGTATGAGATTCATAGATTAGATGGACCCTCCAAAAGTGCACTGAGCACTCTCTGAAAGTCCCCACTAAGCAAATTATTCTCAAGTTCTTCCTACCTTTTGTCTAGCACGAATGAGCGCAACCCAACCTTTTCGACAGAATGAAGTACCCTTGGAGAGATTTTCACTTGGCTGATGTATGGATTCACTGTAATGTTGGTCAGTCTTAGTCCATCGTCCCAATCTGTAGGTCGAATGAAATTCATTTCCATGGCGGTCGACAGTCACAAACCTCTTACGTAACTTACAGTCTTGGGCTGTACCCTTTGGTGATAGTGAATAGGGTGCCTGTTGTCAAACAGTTGTTTCTCTCTCTTTATCTTACTTATTGTTCCTCATTTTTTTATGAATGGTGGACATATTCCTGCAAGCTTGTAGGGGGCTGGAA
>NC_090747.1:85388253-85395753 GCF_036898095.1 Palaemon carinicauda
ATCTATCTATCACCATATCTATCTATCAATCATCATCATCGACTTCGTTATCAACATCATTGTGAAGCCCATTTACCAAGTATTAATTTCCTTCATCTACTCACCAGATAATATAAAGAGCTTTCAATATCATTTGGTACGTCTCCTCCTTGAGTTCATATTGTACGTTTAGAATGGCCCAAATATCCTCGTGTCATAGTTTTGTGCTAAAGTCTCTAGATCCATCAAGTACCAAAGGCTTCTCCTTACTATTGATTTGACTCTGCTTTGCAAGCTTTCTAATGTCATCATCATCATCATCATCTCCTCCCACGCCTATTGGCGCAAAGGGCCTCGGTAAGATGTCTCCATTCATCTTTATCTTGATATTTTAATTCAATACTTCTTCATTCATCATCTACTTCGTACTTCATAGTTGTCAGCCATGTAGGCCTGGGTCTTCCAACTCTTCTAGTGCCTTGTGGAGCCCAGCTGAACGTTTTGTGAACTAATCTCTCTTGGGGAGTGCGAAGAGCATGCCCAACCATATCCATCTTCCCTTCATCATGATCTCATTCACATATGGCACTCGAGTAATCTCTCATATAGTTTCATTACTAATCCTGTCCTGCCATAAAACTCCCAATATCCTTCCGAGGGATGTGTTCTCAAATCTACAATATCTATTGGAAATTGTTTCATTATCATACCATGACTCATGTCCATAGAGTAACGCGATCTTACTAAACTCATAAATAGTCTAATTTTCATGTGTAATTTCAGGCGATTTGATTTCTCACATATTTCAAGGTTTTTTCTCCTGGCAATTGTCTTCCCATATCTAAGACGTAGGATTACAATGTTACGCTGAAAAGAAATAGTAGATTTTTATAATTTTAAAATTATGTATGATATTTGTTGCTCATGTTTCACATTTTTAATGTTTATTCTGAAAAGGACTATTATTGTTTTAATCTGAGAGTAAATGTTTAGAAGCTTAGAAATGGTAAATTGTTCCTGAAAGATGATCATAATCTCATTGATTCATTTTGATTTTCAACTTCATAGCTTCTTTCTCTTGACTTTTTCTTTTCACTGAAATGATAATCTTTACCGTACCTTTATGTTCCTCAAAAACTGTTTTCATCCATGAGGTAAACTTTTCCACTGTTGAAACAAATTTCTTTTTGGATCTCATCAAGTCATCTTAAACTTGAGACATACTCAAGCTACTAATAAGGACTTATTCTCATCATGTAAAACTTTCTTTTTCTTATAATTAGCTTATGAGAACTATTCCCATTCCGGGTTAGTGAGGATTAACTCTCTCAACTCACATCACCGATACTTACGTGTTTACTTATAAAAAGAGAGAAGGTAAACGGCTTTTGATTCTAACTCCATGTCATCTATTGAACCTCGAAAAGAGGCGTAATCTAGTTTCCTTCTCACTGTTGAGCCTTTAATTTCTCATAAATTCTACATTTGAACTTTGTAACACCTTTTCTTTTAATATTTTCAAATGTGGTTCTAATGACATTTTCAAAATGTCTAAGTCCCAATTTCATGTTATGAGCGTCACGTTCTCTCTCGCTCTCTCTTTCTCTTTAAATCTTGTCATAACGTCGTTATAGGACTCTCTCTCTCTCTCTCTCTCTCTCTCTCTCTCTCTCTCTCTCTCTCTCTCTCTCTCTCTCTCTCTCTCTCTCTCTCTCTCAATTCCATGTTATAGCCCTCATATAGGGTTGTCTCAAAGTAGATTTCCCCTACGCTTCGTCCTCGTCATCTTCTTTCTCCAGTTTAGAACGCCTTGGAACGTTTGATTTTACCTAAACGTTGTTGCTTTTCTAAACACTTTCTCTTGTAGCTTTTAGTTGATCCAAGTAAAGATCACATACAATGAATGTAAAGGTTGCTAAGAAACATCTCCATTAAATGTTTTTGAAATTGACTTTACCACTAAAGTTTATCACGGCAAGGGAGGTCGTGATAAATATCCCTAGCGTCAGATTCCCGAAGTTGCCATCCACGTTTCAGTCAATCCTTTCCGGCATATAGAAGATAAAACGTTGAATTATTGGAATCCCTGCGAGGTAAAATAATATACCATTTTAGAATACCCACTCATTTCTGCTGATAAACAAACTGACGAACAAAAAAACCATAATGAAACTACCTTGATCCCTGTTGCGCTACTCACATAAGGTAGTAAAGAGAAAGAAAAGTGATAAGTATGAAGGATGGAGGTGTGAGTTGGTGCGGTCAAGAATAGTATAGCGATCGATGGCTTGAGAGACGCCTTCAAGAAAGAGAAGAAGACCGGCTGTTACCGACGACCCTTTCTCCATGATGTCACTTCCATATATTTTGGTAGTCAGTGGAAGGCGTATCTTTAGTTTTTACAATTTTTATAGTATCGCCTTTGGAAGATATTTCTGATTTTGGTCAATATGCCTTAATGTTTAGAGACTGCTGAAAGTTGTAGTGTTTTTAGTCTTTTGAGTGGTTGGACGAGTGATCTGTTATTACTGTTGTTATGTAAAGCCTACAAATCTTTTACTGGGAGGGATTGAGATGAAGATACCTATTTTCTTCTCATGTGCAAGTATTTATTGATATTTCATTAATACTCCAACAACGTTTTACTTGCTTTCATTATATGAGCTCGAATTGCCATGTGTAATGCTTTGTTTTATATTGTGATGTATTGATAACATTTCAACATTGATCTGAATAATATCCTTCGATATAAAAGCTGCTAAGGGTACTTAATTTTCTCTTGCACCCGTATACGTAAAATTTTACTTCGACGGCAACGATGTTTGGGAGATACGTATGAAATTAGAGTTTCAGTAGAATCCAGTTAATTCAAACTTCTCGGAACCATAATACACAGTTCCATCGCATTATACGTTGACGTTTAATACGATTAGCGTTGCAGGATATATTTTATGTCATCTGAGAGGAAGTAAAGAACTACGAAGGAATTAGGTTATCAAATAGTGGCTGTGTACAATCTTTGTCTGTCTCTGGAGTGTTGTTCTCGTTTCCAGGAAGACGCTTCTCAAGGGTTTCAGTGATGATCAGACTGTTAGTTTTACTTCGATTCCTTTCAAATCCCTCGAAAAGTCGTCGCCCTCGGATTTTGCTGTAGGTTTGATTGCTTCTCAAGACTCTTTGCGTCAATAGGCGTAGGAGGAGATGATGATGATGATGATTGCTTTCGGGAGCTTCTACCATATATGGTAGCTTCAGTCTCTCATATATTTGGTGCTTGCCCTAGGTTTAGGAATGTGAATTTAGTGGTTGTGGATTTGAAAGTCTGACAGTTGATGTTTGTTATACTAGCGTACCATGGCGACTAAATATTCAGATAGATATGCACACACAGATTCAACCCTTCCCACCCTTCCTACTTTCCTAACTACAGCCCGGCAATATGGGCAGTTTGTGGGAGATTGGGGTATCCGAGTGTACATCTCGGATTAACCCCTTTCACCAGTGTATGACTACTCCCTCTTCATACCCGAGGGACAGAGAGAGACCGAGTTATCGTATGTCTGGCAATGCCGCTGAGCGTGACAGGAAAGAAACTATATATATATATATATATATATATATATATATATATATATATATATATATATATATATATATGTGTGTGTGTGTGTGTGTGTGTGTGTGTGTGTGTGTATGTATTTATATTTATATATATAAACTGTATATATTTCTATATATATTATATATATATATATATATATATATATATATATATATATATATATATATATATATATATATATATATATATATATATAGCTGAAGACACTGCTCTTTACTATATAGGAGGAGATTTACTTATAGTATTTATGGAATTGCTTGTATTATCTTCATTCCTTGTATCGTGTAATCTGCTTCATCATATGAAGCGTTATTCTCAGCGGGTTTGATTTCGACAGTCATAAGGTGTTAGCGTCTTTACTTTAAGGGATTAACTGGGCATATTCTTAAACTTACAAGGGGAAGACGTCCAAAATAATAGAACTTAACTGAATTTGTAATGTTCCAGGGAAACCATGTTAAGCTCATTGGTTGCTTTATCCTCTCGAAGACTTAACAATGATGCATTTGTACTAATCAGTCTGCATAATAGATGCATGAATTGCAAAAAAAAAAAAAAAAAAAAAATCATAATTATATAAAACGTATAGAATTTAGTAATACAACTAAGATCATTAAGATTATTTAGTTCTATATTAAAAATTTGTGTTCTTCATTGTTTATAAGGACTGATAATGCTGACCAGTGATATGGAGTACTAGAAAATCACTTTGTAATATTTACAGGTACTTTAAAGTTAGCTTAATCTGTTTGCGAGAACTTCTCTTTGTATTGTTCATCAGGACAGTGCTTCATTTGGCTGGTATGTATTGAATAGGGCTTAAATATAATTATACTTTTCTGCCCCCCTGAGGTTGCTTGGTTTCAAGCAATCATAGCTACTTCAGATGTGACTCTGCAGTAATTGGTGGTTCCGAAATGAAGACAGATAGTGAAGCTTGTTGTTGAGTTTACCATTTCCTTGACGTTTATGTTTTGCTAATATTCCGGGTTTTTCATTGGTGAATACCACAACTATCTAAGTTTTTGTTTGTTTCTATTGATATACATGACCGTTCTCTTCATGAGATGGGGAATTAAAATCACTGGTAACAGATGGCTAATTTGAAGAAAAAAGAATCGACCGAAAAAAGGGTTAAATTGAAAATTGCTGGTCTTGTGAGAATGTTTTCTTTTGCCGTCGAATATTGACATGCGATTTTTCCTTTTTTATACTTTAATCTAGTAATTACAGGCCTGACTTCCTTTGAGGGAATGGGGCGTTCCATAAGAATCCTCTTTTGAGCAAGTAAATGAAATAATCCTTCTAGGAAACCTTGAGAACGCTTCTCTAATAAAACTATTCTGTGTATTTTATCCTTTCGGGAAGTCTGATGTTCATGCCGTTCTTGGTTACAGAAACTAACAAGGACAAGAAGCACCTTGAAGCGAATGAAAAAAAAAGAGGAATGACCGAATGTTTCGGTATTTTTCTCTCTATGATTTTCAGGATCGTCAAAAACTTTTCATAATTTTTCTACGAGTATCATATAATGAAAAACTCGAAGCACTTTAAAATGTGACCTTTTTCGCTGTCATAATCAGCAAAAGGGAAAAATTAGCCAGATAAAACTCGTCATACGTAAAATTACAACCTTCAAGAAGATGTCAGAGGGGTAACTGCAAAGAAGGTGGTAATCACGAGATAACTCGAGGGAGCTTTGACCCTTAAGACCTGCCTAGGGTGAGATCGGTGCTCCTTGGTGTTCGTCTCAGCTTGGGTTAGCCACATCACTGATCCCGTCCTGGAAGCGGTGTGTAATTAAAAAGTCGTTAATTACAGATCGTCAACAGATTAATTAAAGAATTAATCCGTGGATTTCTTTTGCGATGTTTCGGGGGGTGACAATAGGAAACAGTTCTCTCTCTCTCTCTCTCTCTCTCTCTCTCTCTCTCTCTCTCTCTCTCTCTCTCTCTCTCTCTCTCTCTCTCTCGCTCGCTTATTTGGTTACTTGTCTTGAATTGATGAATTAATTCATGATTTATTCATGTATTCCCATCATATTTCGTTCACTTTTTTATGCATGATATTTTCTTCATTCGGTGTTGTCAATTTCTTTTGTAATCTCCACTGAAAAACATGTTTCAATTTTCCACACTTAAACATTATTCGTAATGCTGTAGCCTTAAGTGCTTTGGTAATATCTCATATTTTTGTACTTGTCTGAGGAATTGTTACAGAATTGTCAACAGAGTTACATTTTATGAATACCAAAAATCCTTAAACATTTGACATTATTTCACAAAATCCTTCACCTTGTCTTTGTTAATGTACCTGTGTCTATGTAAAGGTTATTCAGAAGTTCCAAATAAAAAAAAATAATGTGGAATAAAATCAGTTTTGGTTTAAAATTAATCATTTACGAAATATTTTCCTTCGTTACGCGAATGTTCAATGATATGTTTTTAAATGCCTTTACATATTCAGACAAAATTGTTTTGCTCATAATAAATAAACAGCGATTGATTCCCACCTAATTTTTTGATATTTTCCAACGCATTAATGACATTTTTGTTTGGTTTATCGACTTTATTTTTTTTATCTCTTATTCAATTTTCTATAACAAATGTTCCTTTTCTTGAGATGTTTATTGAGCATTTTCATTATTTTTAGTTTTATTTTGAATGTGTTCAGAAAAAAATAGTCCTTACTCTTAACTTTAATTACAACATCCTTTTTTTTTCATTTACAATCAGTGTTTTCAATATATAATAAAAAAGGACAATCGACATCATCTGGTATGTAGATGGACAATAAATATGTTTTTAGACAGTACAAAAGGCCATATGATGCTATATGTTATGCGGGGTTAACTTTGAGCATATTTATATATTATTTGAAAACTTCCAAATATTAAAAAGTAAATAAAACCATCTATTTTGTCCTAAAATATTTATTAGAAGGAATTGTAGTTGAATAGATTGTCAGCTGAGTCATATTTAAAATCATTTAGACTAGCTAATCTCGGATGTCATACAGATCAAAAAGATGTGTTACTCTACCACCAAGGCAGCATAACAGAAATTTGAATTAAATCGGAAAAAAATATGAGAGTGAACAATATAAATTCCCTATTTCCAACACTCGCTGTACTTTCCCATGCTTTTCAAGTTGAGAGGCCAGGACTGTAAGCGGCAAGCTAGACATTTGGGTGGTAAATCTCCTCCTTTTATTAATAATCGAGTTGAGAAGTTTAACGGAAAATCTGGTCAACTACGGAAAAATTCTCAAAGTAGAATCTTGTTCTTAAGAAGAGGTTCCGTAATACATGAGTAACGTTCTCTTTAGATGATAATATATAAAAAGAACAGCTAGATCATGCATGAGCCCACTGTGCATTAGCTACTTGATAACTTGAATAAAAATGGCTCTTCAGGAGCACGTTGACACACAATGTACGATTTACCTCCTATTGTATTACACGCTTCTTGCTTCTTAACAGTTTAGACCCCTCTATTTTTCCATAACTTTTTTTTTTTTTTCAAATTCTCCTATCCATTCTTTGTATGTTTATCTCCCTCCCTTGTGAACTTTTTTTTTCACCAACTTACCATCCTTTGATCTCTCCAAATTATCTTCCATGTATCTCAACATGTCTTACCCTTTAAATTCTTCCTATACTAGTATACTCTAAGAACAATATGTCCATAGAATTCATATTTTTTTTTTATTCATACAATCTTTTCCCATCATTTTGCACATGTCCCACTTTGTTCGCTGATTTCACTTATTCTGTAACTTGATGAATTCCTCATACTAGCATCATCCCAAATACCTATAAGAATCTACTGCCTCCATTTTTTCCACCATCCATGTTAACATTCATGCTCCATCATTCTGCTCTCCATTTACCCTCCTAT
>NC_090747.1:85400753-85408253 GCF_036898095.1 Palaemon carinicauda
ATAAGAGGTCACACACACATATAATATATATATACACATATATATATACATATATATATATGTGTGTTGTGTACTTCCTAACTTTAATCGCCTAATTGAGGATGAACCCTCTGCGTATATAGACACTCCCACAATATGAATCTTCATTCACCTACATAGAAGTCATATCAGTAGTATGCAAAACGCCCTTATACTCATAATGCACCAATCACCCCTATTTTTTTACTCAGTCTTGCGCTTTCTGGTTATCTGGGCCCTTCCTTTTTAACAAGGCTTCCAAGCCTTCTATTCAACGTTTTCTAGACTTTCCTCTCAGTCTTTTGAATTATACGTTGTTTCGCTGATATGTTGTAATTCATTCTTTCCCCATAACCAAACCACTTCCAAATACCGTCTAAAATTTATAAGTACCGAGCTGTTGGTAGAATTCACTTCTTTAACTGTGAATTGGATATCTAAAAATTCCTATCCATGATGAGTTTTGAGTTGTGACAAGTCTAATATATGACCGTCTAATACTATATTTTACTTAGGAATTCGACTAGAATTCATTTCCATCATTCACTAGTTATGTTTATTCTAAGAATGGTGCGAATATGAAGACTTATGCTGCAAATAATCGATTTAAGAGTCGAGACCCTCCTTCTTACAAATAAAAAGATAACATGGGGTCGGTTTAGAATCATAGCAAATTGAAAGAAGGCTGTGATTTGCACATCATAATCAGGAAAAGTAATTTTAAGAAGGCACCTAACTTCTAACATGCCTTCCGTACCGTATATCACCGATTTCTGCTTGACCATTGGCGGTCTCCAAAAATAAATAAATAAATAAATAAAAATTAAACAAAACAGCAGTCACATTCATACTGAACAAGAAAACATCCACACCTTTAGTTGTTCCATATACCAAGACATAAGGCTCGTTGACCCCCTACACTTACTTTAAACCAGTATTATTATTAATACAAGCTAATCTATAACATAGTTGGAAAAGCAGGTTGCTATAACCCCAAGGGCTCAAAGGGGGAAAATAGACCAGTGAGGAAAGGAAACAAGAAAATAAACAATTGAAATTAAATATTTTAAGAACAGTAACAACATTAAATTAGGTCACCATCATCTTACACACCCTCATGAGTTTGAGTACTTTCTTTCTAATACAGTTTTTACCTCATCTACGCAATCATTTTTAGCCTTTCCTCTCCTCCAACTGCTTCTGATTTGTACAGTCGTTTAACTAATATGTTGTTGCCCACTGTATCCAGATTACTGATCCATCTTTTTTTTGCCTTTTGATATTTTTTTACCACTTAAGAATATCTTACTAACTTTTATCCCTATCAGATCTTATTACATCATATTTACCATGGACACTGTCTTTTCCAAGTTCAACCTTTTTTTCTTTGATTTAACCTCAGTCTTCACAATTCACTTCCTTACAAGAGAGTTGGCTCGACAATCCCATCAAGCATCCCATCTTTGGCTTCCACAAACAATTCGTGTTTATTCTTAATCTTTCTTCCCAGCCTGCCAATTTTCTGTCTCTGCTTATTCTGTGATTCATCTTTTCTCACACTTCACCATCAAACACTATATACCAACATCAACAAATCCACTGCAGGACAAAGGTCTTAGACATGTCCTTACTCATGTCAGGGGTTAGTCCATTTTCATCACCACGTTGGACCTGCGGATTGGTGATAGTGGGAGACTTTAGTCTGATCGCCCACAACAAACCAACTAGTATGGGTGGCACTGACCAGTACAGCTTTACTGATCATGACGATACACAAGCCCTTTCATTGTGGTAAGATGTATCCCCACTCAGAAATGCTTATTCATTTCAGGATTCATCTCCTCCTACGCCTATTGACGCAAAGGGCCCCAGTTAGATTTCGCCAGTCGTCTCTATTTTGAGCTTTTGAATTAATGCTTCTCCATTCATCATCTACTTCACGCTTCATAGTCCTCAGCCATGTAGCCTGGGTCTTCCAACTCTTCTAGTGACTTGTGGAGCCCATCTGAACGTTTTGTGAACTAATCTCTCTTAGGGAATGCGAAGAGCATGCCCAAACCATCTCCATCTACCCCTCATCATGACCTCATCCACATATGCTAATTAGCTACTACCATTCTTCCCCCACCCATATTATCATTCATTACTTCATCCTCTTAAGTTTCCATTTACCCTACTGACCCTACTCCTGCTTATAGTTTTATCACAATTTTCTCATCTTTGCAGTTCAACTTCAGCCATTCAATCCCACTATCACTACTCTACAACAACAACTCGCTTGCAATCCCATTATATCTTCAACCATACATCCTCAACAGTCATTTCCACAAGAATTCTCAGTCTTGCACTAACCCTAAAAGTCTTTTCATATCATTACTGAACTATTTCTTTCTTCCATCCTTCCTTCACATAAAAAATGAATATTTAACAAATACTCACTTTAGTGATCCAGGATTGCAATCACATCTGACAGTCTCTTGACTAGCGCACGTTATATCATGAGATCCATTATTTTGTAATTTTCTCTGCCTTTATGTCCTTTAGAATAATTTTCTATTCACCTTATAACTCTTGTTTACCTTCTCGCTTCTGTTATTATTATTCATTTAATCATACTGTCATTTTGTTCAGCATCTGTAACAAATGTGGTGGTGGCACCATCACGTATTAAAAGTCAGTCTACCAGCCTTCCAGAGTTCTTGTTTACAGTGATCACTCCATCTTATGAGTTGATGATAAATTATATTCTTATTATCTCATCCTCGTAGAACTTATTTTCAAACTCTCACTAGTGTTTGCTGTTTATTTTCATTATATATGACATGCGAACGTTATGTATTCTGGAAGTCAGTTTCTCGTCATTCCATTTTTAGCTTCGTGGAGCTACCTCTTATCTTTCTACCCTAATTAGTCATTCCAACCTTGCCAAAAACTAAACTTCATGACCTTTAGCCTATGACATACTTTTACAGTAAACCAGTAACCCTCCCATTGACGTTTACTAACTCAAGTGTCCGTTATTTGATTCAAAACATAACTGATTATGGGGGTGAATATGCATTTATACATGCGACTTGTCTATGCAGTATAAATACATATATGTACTTATAATCACTGCAGTTATTTCTCATGTTCATCAATTTGCTGTGTGATGACATGAAAATTGCTTATCAGTAGCCTACTAGATTAAGCACTCGTAATCGTTTTATTCTCACTTTGATGTGATGCTGTTAATTGATATACTTGTTAAATGAATTCTATTAATATTTTAAGTATTTAATAAAAAAAACTTATTGTTTTACAGTCACATTTTCCACAGTACACTATTAGTCGTATTAGGTCTATTGTATAGTTAAGGGTGTGTTATTTTGCAAAGTTGCGTGTAGTTACTAGTATCGCTTTGTTCTTCTTGGTTGCCAGTTATGATAACCATAGGAGTTAAAAAACTCTCCTTGTCTTTTCTCCAGTTATTGCCAGCTGTTACGTTCAAGACTCGACAGCACTCATATGTCGTTGTTTATGTATATATCTGTTATTAGTTATTATTACTTCGTCATGCGTTCATTTTTTTATTACCGTCAAGTCATTAGTTCTGCATCGCTCTCTTTATCATTATGGCCGGAAACGCTTCATTTTTGTCTCCTTAGTTTTATTTTTCACGTAATGGCAGTCCACGGCTTATTTTGTGATGTTTCCGCTTGAGGTATTTTGCTGGCCCCTGTGTATATTTATATAATGCAAGCTTTAAGGTCTTTGTGTCTGCGTGTACGTGCTTTTACGTGCTCATACGTGAATAGATAATTTACGTGAATATACAGTATCCAAGAACAACAAATGCAGCCATTTCTAATCCACTGCAGGACAAAGGCCTCAGACTATTCTTTAAGTCATATCTGGGGTTTAGCCATTTTCGTCACCACATAGGTCACTCCGGATAGGTGATGGTGGGAGACTTTAGTCTGATCGCTCACAGCAAACCATCGTATCATGGGTGGTCCAGACTAGTACACGTACATCTTTGCTGATCATGGCAATACACACATCTTTTCACCACGTTATATCTACACTCAGAAAGCAATATAAACATTGTACTTTATAAATCGAATCGGGTTGGAAGTTTTTCATAATTATTGCTGTAGGCAATATTCTTGAAAATATAAGGAGAAGGTTTCATAATACTAGAATGAACTAACATCTTTTTTATTGGAACCATGTCTATTTCTGTAGGATTCAAAGAGTTATCAATAACAGACATGAAACAGGTGAGTGATATTAACGAACTTCGGAAACCAAACAATAGTTGGGTGTGAGTAGGAATTTGAGGTGTTTTGGGGAGGGTTGGGGTGGGGGTTGCGTTAGGGAGGGGGCAACGCACATGTTGCACTGATCTGTGTTGCAGCAGCATCTGTGCGTCAGACACCCTTGGCAGAAATAGTCAATATGCAACCGAGAATCTTCAGCAGATAAGAGTTAGAGGTGGAGGAATAATTATTCCCAATTTAGTTACAATGTTGTTTAAAGCCTCCTCCTCCTCCTCCTCCTCCTCCTCCCTGTATGCTTCCTCCCTCCTCCTACTCATCTCCTGCCAACAGCAGCAGGCACAATCGATCTTCAGTGACGCCAGGTAGATAGAGCTCGGTCAGTATGGTATCTCGCCGCGTACGTGTCTCTCGCTCTTTCTCTTTATTTTCCGGGTCCAATAGTCCCCCACCCACCTACAGTCTTGCCCTTTTCCACTCCCAACCCCAACACCCATCCACAATCCCACATTATCCCCACCCACTCCTCCACTCACCTCTCCCCTGCTAACCTCTCCCCCGTCTCGGTTCCTTCCCATGTTCCCAAATTTATCATTGGAATCTTATATCTTGGTTGACTTACTTTTTCCTCTTTTGGACTCCCCTCTCCTCCACCTCCCCCCTTACCCTCTGTTACCTCACTACCATTCCCCTCGTGTATCATCGCTTTTTGTTTCCTATATTCATAACCTTTCTCATCATCTTCATTATTATAAGCTCTTCACTTCATTTACTTCAGATATTCTTTTCACCCGTGTGCCTTTGACCTTGTCATGCTTCCCCTCTTTATAGGGTTCCCCTTTGTATTTCTAGTTTCCATTCCCCCCCTTTTTTTGTTGAACTTATCGTCTTATTTCATTGTATTTTTTTATCCAAGGTTACTAATATTCATAAACTTGTTGGATTATATACATATGTTTCCAGTCAAGCAACTTTCGTCTGTATACCGTTAAATTTCTTTAACATGTTTCTCTTTCATGACGCGATTGTCTTCTTACCCAGCGAAGTGAATCTCATCCTCCCAATATCCTACCAATTCCCCTTTACTTCTCTGATCTCTTCTCATAGCCCCTTTCCCCGTCTCATCCCCGTGGGGAGCGGCCTCCCTCCCTCCCCCTCTGTGTCTTCCCCAGCATCGCACCAAACATATAAAATAATAAAGTTTTCTTGTAAGGGTCTCCGTTGTTTTCTTCGTCGGCACCTACGGTTTTCTCTCCTCTTCGGCAAAATCCTTCAAGCAGAATGGGGAAAATTTTCCTTTTATTTTGTTGGCGCGTTTGTCGGGGTCCCCGATACACACTCGGAATTGTCACCAAAGAAAGAAATTATCATTACTTAGCCCGTTGCCGAAACATCCCGCGGTGGCTTCAGATCATCTTCGTCTATCTCTGTGCTGGCATTGTTGTGGGGAATGAGATGGCCATACAAGCATCTGTGAGTGTATGCCAACAGATGTCAGAAATACTTGACGGGCAAATCGGCACAGTGGTGCCGAGTGGAGCAAAGGCTAAGTCAAAGTCACGGTCGTGGTGACCTGGTCGGACGAAATTCCAAACTTCTAAAGTGCGGTTTGGGATTAGAAGAGAGATTTTCTTGTGGCATATTTTTGCTTTTTACGGTTGGAGGCGATTAAAAAGAGTGAATAGATGCGGCTGCTGCTGCGGAGGAGGAGGAGGACTTGTGAGGAGGGGGAATGGAGGAAGGTTTAGCGGTGGAGGGGGTGAGAGGTTAGATAGAAAATGTTTTGTTTGCCGAGTTGTAATTACCTTACGTGAATATAGCTAATTTATATTGAAGAATTGCGTTTTGAAGAGGAGAGCGATCTATTAGAAGCTTTGGGCCGGCGGCTCTGAGCGCAGATCGGGTCGCCATGTAATATAACCTTGTCTTTCGAACTCGGCTGGAACTTTTTCTTCTAGTCTTTCTTTCCGTTCATCGTCTTTCTCTTTCTCTCTCCCTCGGCCAAGTTCGAAGCAGTATATGAAGTAAATTATTTTATCGCTTTATTAAACTTTGTTAGAAAATGCTCGATCTGTGTATGGCACACACACCGTGTATGTACTTGAGAAAGAGGTACTGATGAAGTGAAAAATTGAAAAGTAGGCGAGTCCTAGAATAAAACGTCAAGATATTTCTGGAACGAACCAAAACTATTTATTGAACATTATGATTTTAAAAAAGGGTTTAACTGATATTTACGATTATAGTAATTTATTTTATCGCTATGAGAGTATTGTGGGAGGCATAGCTCCAACTCAAGAAAACAAACGCAATGTTACGCCATAATACGCAAGGCATACTATTACAACTCAACCACCGTAGTTAGGTTAGGGCGTAGGTGGTTGACCGTCTATCCTTTCCTGGCGATAGTTCTAAGATGTGATAAACACGTAGTAACTCTTAAGCCTCAGAAAAAATGGATTCAAGGTTTTAATTGAGGAATAATGAAATATAAGTGATGAATGAAATAGGATAACCCTGAACGATATGTTTAATGTATATGGAATGGTGCAATAATCAGCTGTTCACAAATACAACCTTTAAAGAAATAGAAAATAATTGCTGCACCTAATATCATTCCATTACTCTTGTCCCTGGAATTTAGCTCTCTCTCTCTCTCTCTCTCTCTCTCTCTCTCTCTCTCTCTCTCTCTCTCTCTCTCTCTCTGATCGTCTCACCCCTTTAAGTACTGTTTTGAGTTCTTAGAAGATATGAATAAAAGGATTAATAAGGGTATTGTGAACTGGTCTATTATCCATCCAATGGAATGAATAACATATGCTGCAGTCTTTATTATGATATTTAATCTTTGATAGTATTTAGGATTAGTTATAACATTTTGATCCTATAAATCATTAATGTGTTTATGTATAAACTCCGGTTTTACCCTACAGTCTTTTTAAACAATCTGTTGTATGTATCATAGACGGAATCCAAAATGACGTTTAATAATTACCTCATTAGTGAATTGCCCGAATTCTGTCGCTATCATCATATTCATAATTTTACAATGACTGCATGCTCTTACTACTGCGTGTTTGAAATTGTTTGAAATGATGTGAATTTGGAATTTGATAGTTTATGTTGCCCGGTGTTGAACCCTTTATTCCAAAATACGATGTTTGGAGATTGCTTTATATTCCGGTGTTAATGTGATTGATGGTTGATTGATGTGGATATAAAC
>NC_090747.1:85413253-85420753 GCF_036898095.1 Palaemon carinicauda
ATCTAATATAATAGTTATTTTTTTTGGTATCTAATTAATTGTATTTACAGCTGAAAATATATTTATACGTAAATGCGTACAACACTCATGTATATTAATATATATATATATATATATATATATATATATATATATATATATATATATATATATATATATATATATATATATATATATACATACATATGTGTGTGTATATATATATATTATATATATATATATGTATATATATATCTATATCTATATCTATATATATATATATATATATATATATATATATATATATATATATATATATATATATATATATATATATATATATTTTACATGGGCTACATTTATATTGTATTTATATACATACTTTATATATATATATATATATATATATATATATATATATATATATATATATATATATATATACAGTATATATACAGATATTGCGTGTGTGCTTCTCTCTCTCTCTCTCTCTCTCTCTCTCTCTCTCTCTCTCTCTCTCTCTTTCTGAAAGCATAATCTACTAATATACTGTAAAGTATTGATATATATACTGTATATATATATATATATATATATATATATATATATATATATATATATATATATATATATATATATATATATATATATATCAGTATGCAATACTTTACTGTATATTAAGAGATTGTGCTTTCATCTCATTAATCTTAAATAACCGCAATTTCAAACACACGCATGCTTGCTTCCATAGCTTACTTGCATTTATGATTGAGTGCATAATTTACACGTAAGATATAAGTGTTGTTACTTATGAGCGTTTTTCTGTCTGCAAAGTACTTTCTCAATTGCAAAACAAAGTGTAATAACTCCCACGGATAAGAGTAAGTTTTGCAATTGCTACCAAGCAAAACCAGCATCCCGAAAATTGGTGTTTCACATTATAAAATCTGAATGGATTCAAAATTATACCAAATTATTGAATACTTCTCGCAACGGGATGTTAATTCTTGGGTTTCATCTCAAATTTCAATTCCTGCTCAGTTTCCATCACAATGTTGTAAATGAAAAGTCGGTGGGTGCAATAGAGCCCCGAGACTTTAGTGCTTGCTTACTTGTGGTTGTTTGTTCGTGAAAGTACAGTAATTGAAGTTGAATTTCTTAATCATTTGGGCGAATGAAACCAATAAATGGAAAGGAGTTTATTCCGTACCAACAGGTGAAACCGCTCTTTCCCGCCGAGACACATTATACAAGCAGCACCTTCGCCAGAGTCGCTGGCTTTATCGACGGGCGTTAGTCCCACACACACACACACTCTCTCTCTCTCTCTCTCTCCCCACTTTGGGCTAAGACTTCGATCGACGCAAATGGTAGAAGGGCCTTATAGTCGTTGGAATATATTCTTATCTTAGAATTTAATTTTTGAAAATATTACGCATATGTATACTGAAGACATTGCCATATGATTTTTGAAAAATGATAGCGAAGTTTTGCTTAGTGTTCTTTATGATAATTAAATTCCCCGTTAAATTGCATCCGTATTATATGATTCTCATCATATTTCACACACTTATCTGCATTATTTTGCTCAATTTAATCAATTATAAATGAAAAATCAAAAGTGTGTTCTTCCGCTGCCGAAATGGTGACCAGCGCTCTGCGTAATCTTGCACATCTTTCCCTTCCATGCTGGGGACAATCTTAAAGAGAATGTTCAAGACTTCGTAGGGACGGAAGTTTGCGTATTCTTTCGAAAGTTTGCGTGTGATTCATGATTTTTTTTTCTTTTATTTTCCTGTTCAAGTCTTGGGTCATTAAGGTTAATTTGAATGAGATTATTTTCACGTCTTTGCCAAGATTAAGGGAAAAAATTTAGTTGAAGTTCTTGGCGATCAGCGACGCTCTTTGCAAGACTTCATTATGATTTATATAAAGTCTGTTATGTTTGAAATACGACTCTTATTCTTGAGTGCCTATGGTAATCCAGGCAAAGTGTTATGCAGTTCAGGTCGCTGAAGTTCAACGGAGAGCTTTTGTTCAGTGTCTCAACGTTAGTGCAGCGCTCTTATGATATGGGGGATGGGGAGGAGGGGGGAAGGGTTAGGGGGGGGGGGTTATAAGAGGGCAGGGGTGTCGACCCCTTAAGGCCTCCACGACCGAGCGAAAAGGTTGAAGCTCACACGCTTTCAAGGTCAGACTTGTACGTCGCTCTCATTCGATTCGGAAGATTATAAGTCTCGTTTCGGGAATTATAAGACTCGTCTTCAGAATTAAAAGACTCGTTTTCAGAATTTAGATTCAGAGACGATTTTCCGAAATTTTGATCGCGGGTATTTTAGTGGTCGTTCTGCGGTGACGCCGACCTCTTCTCACTAACGACCTGTTACAGGTTATGGTCATTGGGAGGATTTTTTTCTTTCTTTCTTTCGTTCTTTCTTTCTCGTATTCCTCTTTTTACCTCTTCCTATTTTCTTTTGTATGGTCAGCGAGTTTGTTGTCTTTAGATATAAGCATTATTAAGGTTGAGTTATAGTTTGTCGTTTTAAACATTAGGACTTGTTTCATGAAAAGTTCTAAATAATGTACAGTATATATGCGCAAAGTTTTATTTATTATTATTTCGGGTCTATCAATCGTCTTTAGTTATACTCTTAAATTATTTAAATGGCTATACTCAAGATATTCCGAAATACCGTGATTCCACACACACGTATGTATATATATATATATATATATATATATATATATATATATATATATATATATATATATATATATGTGTGTATATATATATATATATATATATATATATATATATATATATATATATATATATATATATATATAGATGTACATATGTGGGGGATGATCAAATTTCCCGATGTTCTACAAATTCAATGTTAGTGCAGAGTTTTCAGATACATATTTTGCCTAACTAATGCATTTCATGTGTGTAAATGTAGTGATTATATATATATATATATATATATATATATATATATATATATATATATATACATACATATATATATACATATATATATATATATATATATATATATATATATATATATATATATATATATATATATACATATATACATATATATGTGTATATATATATATATATATATATATATATATATATATACATATATATGTATATATATATATATATATATATATATATATATATATATATATATATATATATATATATATATATATATATATATATGTATGTATGTGGGTGTGTGTGTGTAAACTTTATGAAAAAAATTCTCAGTATGCGTTGTGATTTTGATTTAGACAGAGTCCAAGTTTTACTTGTATAAGTTATATTATTTTAGGTTTAGTATAAATGAGACTTTCTTAAAACATTTAATGATCTGATCTGGCTGCAACGTTAAATTCCGATTTTAACTTAGTATATGAAATAAAGTTTTAAATTACACCTTAAAACAACAGTGTGTTTGCACCTGTTCTTGAATTTTTTAATTTTTTTTTATCTGTTGAATGATAGTTAACATTTGCATGTATAAAGCGATTATACATATTGAATTAAGTTAGAAAAAATAAGTTTTTTTTTTTTTATGTTGAATGATAGTTAACATTTGCGTGTATAAAGTGATTATACATATTGAATTAAGTTAAAAAAATATTTTTTTTCTTATGTTGAATGATAGTTAACATTTTATTGTATAATAGTGATTAGACATATTGAATTAAGTTAAAAAATATTTTGTTCTTATGTTGAATGATAGTTAACATTTGCGTGTATAATAGTGATTAGACATATTGAATTAAGTTTAAAAAAAAAAAAATTCTTATGTTGAGTGATAGTTAACATTTGCGTGTATAAATTGATTAGACATATTGAATTAAGTAAAAAAAAAAATTCTGTTGAATGATAGTTAACTTTGCTTGTATAATAGTGATCAGACATATTGAATTAACTGAAAAATCTTTGGGCTAGTCGATTTTTTACATTGAAATTTGGCGTGTCCTTACGGTTTTATAATGATGAGCTTGAGTAGAATTATTCTTTAAAAAAATGAAGAGTAAAAACACACGTTTGTGCTTATCGTTACTATTTTGAACGTGACGCCATATGTTGAACATCTGACTTGGTTTTTGCCGTAGGTTTTCTCAAATGGATAAATTATTTACGATGATTGGAGAGTTTACGTATGGCAGCTTTCTTGAATAAAGATTATGGATGTGAAGTTTTATTTCTGGAACGAAATTCTTATTGTGGTTTGATTTTAAATGTGTATTTTCCCTGTTTTCCAAATGAGAGAGAGAGAGAGAGAGAGAGAGAGAGAGAGAGAGAGAGAGAGAGAGAGAGAGAGAGAGAGAGAGAGAGAGAGAATATTTCACATTTCTGAAAATGTGAAATATTGAAATAAATGTACGTTAAAGTTTCTGTAATTATTAACCGACGTTTTTAATGTAATATTTACCAATAAATAGGAAAAAAAAAAACTTTGGAGTAGATGAATATACTTGATCATAATTGAGATCTAACGTGCGTTGGGTAGGCTATAGTCATCTTTTTTTTCGAATCCATTAAACATTACTATAGTTTAATAATCTTTACTATTAGATGATTGGCAGAAACGTAGAAATAAAAAAAAATATATATTCCTGATTTTTCCCATCCGTAAATTTTTCAAGTTGGCATCGCCAGTTAGGGATTGTAGAGCACATATTGAAAGATTTTGTGTAACTGTTTTGTGTTTGTGTCTAGTTTAAGATATTGTTTGTGCAATCCAGGCCGTGTCCATGTGAAGTCAGTTCCGCTTGGTTACTCCTATTGTGAAAAGGAGTATTTCTGTATTCTTGCGACCTCTTTCAGTGTGTAAATGTTAGTGCAATATCTTTCCATCAAAGCAAGGGACTCTATGCTCTCGAGATTTACATGAGGTGAGCGTCGGTTATGAATAAAAAAAAAAAAGGTAAGAAAATCAAAGTATCAAATTCAATATACCACTGTAGGAGATCCTTATTGAAGATTGGCACAATTTTTGGCATTGTTGATGATACCCGGCACAGCTTCCTCTACATAACCACAAAGTGACGTTGACGTACACGGTGAGCTCCTTCCTTCTCTTTGATTTTGCGGGATCATTCATGCCTTGGAGGCTTGGAACGGAGAGCAAGGTGGTCGCGGTAAAACTTCGAATTGGACAGGGAGGGCGTCAAGGAGTAAGGACAATGGCTTGTTGGCGGTAGTTGGAAGAATATGGTCGTTGGCATCCAGACGTTAGGGAGACTGATTTACAAACTTCCTAGTGAGGGTATATATGAGAAGTTGGTCGGATGAGTATGAATAGCGGGTTGTGTGGCTCAGGACATACGATAGGAGGCAAGGAGGGGCCCTTGGTCAGGGGCACTAAATGGGGAAAGGTCAGGGACATTGTGAGCGTGTTGGGCATGTTACGTATGTAGTGTCTGTTTGTATGTTTACGTTTTGTGGTGATGTTGATGGTAGTGTGGTGTAGGCGGGCGGCGTTGTGAGCGAGTAGCGAGGTGGTGTGGTGGTGTGATACATGGTGGCAATAAATGAGAGTAAGGAAGGCTGTGGGTGTGTGCCTATCGGGTTGGAGTCGGTGGCAGAGCCAATGGGCGACGCAGGGTTTGAGTAGGCGGGGTGAGAAGGCGCCCCGCCTCCGCCGCCAGAGGGCAGCAGCGGGCGACACTAAGTGAGGTAGTGTGAGCGATCGGGGACCAACAAGTTCTCCCCAGTCTGAGGGAGGCCCTCACGCAGCGCACACAACGACGTGTGCCGCCCCGCAGTCCCCGCTGCTGTGTGCCCCGAGTGTGTGTACGAGTGAGTGTGTGACAGTCGGCGGCACCCTTCGAAAGTGCTGTAGTGTCGGTCTCAGGTCTTGCGAACCACGGCCCTTAAGCCATTCTACTACTACCACAGTGTATTTTTGAATGACCTCGATGGTGGTTGGGTTGTTGATGGTAGTACGTGCTGTGTTGTATGTGACATCATCCACTTAGGAAGATTGAAGGTGTTCAGGTCGATTCTCCTCCACTACCTTTGAGATCACCGTCTTATGATTTTACTGTGTAACGTCTACACGTTTTCGTACAAAAGCCACAATTGGTTGATACGCCCCAGACGTCTTCATCTCTGGTCATAAAAAAAAATTCTCCGACTTCTTGACCTGGCTTTGAACATGCCGCACGCCCATCTGCTGAGCTTCTGAATCTTCTCCTGTCACTTCGCCTTCTGCTTCTGTTGGTTCTGCTGACTTCACCTCTGCTGACGATCAGCTTCACCTGCAACTCGTGAAAGTGGCAGCGTCCGAAGGTGGTTCTGGCCCGGAGGTGGGCGGCGGGTGGCCGGGTGCGGGCGGAGGTCTTGGGTGGGGCGGGTTCACCGTGGCTCCCCACCCTCTTTTGGGTAGCATGGCGGCGCCAGGGCCTGATGCCCAGGGCGGCGCGGGGTCTGACACCCCTGGGAAGGATATGGCTGCCCTTCACAATCTTCAGTCCATGGATTGGCTCTTCAAGAAGGAAAGGATCTTCCTCCTGGCCCAGTTCTGGCAACAGGTACGTCTGTGTGTGGCATCTGCTTAGAATTCCCCTTCGTCAGGAGGAAGGAGTAGTAGAATAATGAAACTGTAGGGACAGGGAAAAATACGTAGGAAAAGTGGAAGTGAATGTAGTATCCACCTGACCCGAGACACCAGTGCCTTCACACCTAAAGCACGTGGCACTGCATAACAAACCCTCGCATTGCTCCCACGTTCAGTTTTCACTTGTTCACGATATCCCCGATGTTCCTGAAATTATAAATGTAACAATTCTTTTACACATGAACGAAAAATTCAAACATCACATTTTCGTGAAAATTACGAACACTAAGAATTCTTGTCTTGATTTTAGTGATATCGAAGTATGTATTTCTTTTGGTGGAACTAGAGTTATCTTACAATAATATTATTTGGAGTGATTTCGTACTTAATATTTTCTGTCTAGATTTTCCAACTTCGTTAAATTATCGAGTGAGTCACTAAGTCTCAAAAATCAGTTAGATCATATATACGGGACATTTAATATCATAGAGGTTGATAATGAAAGAATCCCAGTGATTAGCATATATTTCCTGTCATGTTGATGAGTAAATCGAGAGAATCCACGAAATTGTCTGTGCATCGAAATTTCCGTCTTGTGCGCTTTGGGTTGATTTTTAAGCGAAGTCCAGTGGCACTCGCCTCGCCGATGCAAGACTTCTCTCACTCGCCTTTCGGAGTCGCTCTTTCATTGTGCGTTCTGCAAAGGCTTTTTACATTGCGATTCATATTTTCTTGTGATATTTGTTAAGATTTTGCGCTAGAAGTTAATTTCTTAATAATTCGAAGTTAGTGATATTGGAAATGAATCTTATAACTTTTTCTTTAAATCGTATTGTGGGTAAATCTGTTTACAGTACTTCTCGATATTTAAGTAATTCTTTACTCCCTACGTTGATTAAATGTTGAATTTGATTTTGTTCATAACTGT
>NC_090747.1:85428195-85430695 GCF_036898095.1 Palaemon carinicauda
TGATAGCGATAAAGGAGGGAGAATGACAAGGAAGAGTCTACCGATGATCATGTTGAGAATGAAGACAAAAGACTAGTGGCATTGCGGTGGCCAAGCTGTCTTTCTCCATCTCCAGAGATAAATGTGTCTGTGCTTTCACAGATAATCTGGTTAGAGAGAGAGAGAGAGAGAGAGAGAGGAGAGAGAGAGAGAGAGAGAGAGAGAGAGAGAGATTCATGGCTGTTATTATTATTATTATTACTTGCTAAGCCACAACCCTAGTTGGGAAAAGCAGGATGCTATAAGCCCAAAGGCTCCAAAAGGGGAAAATAGCTCAGTGATGAAAGGAAACAAGGAAAAATACAATATTTCAAGAAGAGCAACAATATTGAAATAAATATCAGTTTAAAAACTATAAAAACTTTTTATTATTATTATATTATTATTATTATTATTATGAACAAAACAAGAGGAAGAGAAATAAGATATAAGATAGAACAGTGTGCCTGAGTGTACCCTCAAGCAAGAGAACTCTAACCCAGGACAGTGGAAGACCATGGTACAGAGGCCATGGCACTCGTATTATATGGAAATACATAGGTCCTGGTGATCGTTTTGTATTGAACTTACTTACCAAACAGACTCTTCTATGGCCTTGATATGTTTATTTTAATATTCAGAGGCATGTCTCCCTCATTACGTACGCTTGTGTATTCTCCGATAAAAGCTTTTGATTAAAACTTAATGCTGATTGTCGATGAAGGATTTGGCGAGTCGTCTTTGTAATGCATATTGCCATGAAGGTGTATAGGATTATCATTTGGCAAGTAAATGTTGACACATTCCAATAGACTGTTACGTGTCAGACAAATAGCATGTTGTTATTTACCATTTAAGTAAATTTCATTCGTAATGATATCCTCAATAAAATATTTTAATTTGAGTTCATCTTTAGCCGGTTATTTTGGAATTGACTTTCGTATAGAATATAGCGATTCTTGTATTGCTAATATAGCATGTGCCAAACATTGCAGCAGCTTTTGATATTCGTTCCCAGGGCATCTGGAGATGGTGTTCCATCATGAAGGGAACCTAAAGTTATTGTGTATTAATAACGTAATTCATAAAAACAATACACTAGAGTGTGTAAGATGTATCTTCATGAGGAAGAGCAAATATAAGGAATGTTCGTTTCTTCGTGAAACGTTCCATAGTTTACCATCGTGTTTTCTTTAGGACCTTTCCTTTTATAGATAAAGAATTAATAATGCACATGTAGCAGATCAATCTCGTATATATTTATTCTCCAAACCAACCCCATCCCCCCCCTTTTTATATTAATCTGACGAGACTCGAATGTAAGCAAAGGCGCCCCCTGTTTGAATACTGTGAATAGCAACTGATGTGACTGGCTAATTGCAACATATTACCCAGATGGTATCGGTCGACAAGCTTGTTCTATATACGTCTGCGCATCAAGCTCTTATCAGTCTGCGCGCTTTTTTTTTCTTTTTTTATGTTTTTATTTTATTCTTCTGCGTAGCTTTTGTTGGTTTACCCAGTCCACTACGGGAACGCCTATTTTAGGTTCCCTCTCTGTTTTCTCATAATATATAGATATTTTATGTATATCACAGCTCTTAATTGTGTATCTACAGTGCACACTGAAAAGTGTGAAAAATTATTACTCCTTTATCCAATTGAAATTTTCCTATGTTAACGTTATACGAATTAATAGATGAATACCCAATGTAGATTTACAAAAGGTTCATTGTTGTCAGATAATATTCGACTTGGGATTTTGTGTGTGTGTGTGTGTGTGTGCGAGTGTGTGGAAGAAAAGGCAACAGATTAATGACCGGCATACTTGTGAGTCGACTCATGTGTGTTTAGAGAGTTGAGGAATGAAAAAAAAAATATATAAATTTATATCAAACGATGGATATTTTGAAACGTGGGTCACAATTTGATTTTCGTGGAGAGGGTTGCTACGAGCAAGAAACAGGATAATTTTTAAGTTGGTAAGGGGGGGGGGGGGTTGTAATGATTACTCCATGGTGTATCATTCTTGGAATCTGCTCTTGAATGACTGAGATCCCCTGGGCGGTTGTTATTCGATGATCAAAGATAACAAGGAACTAACCCTATCGCGGTGAGGTCATACTGTATACACCCTTCCTTGGTAGGCAGAAGTACTGGGGGTCTCGATAGCTAACTTGATTTCACTGCTCAAGTTTCTTCATGGTTCCTATCTTGATTATTTCTTAAATATTGTCTTAGTTGATTGTGAAATCCTGACCTTTTTAACGTAATGAGGAGTAGATGAGAGTATCGTGTATCTGAGCGTGATAAAAAATCATTTACCATCTCATTGAAGGTTTCTTTATTCAATTAAAAAAAATCAAGAAAAGAATATTTGTCAATATGAATAATTTTATTACTTATTACACACTTCATGTACTTGCTCGCATCTGTTTATATCGACAATATTGTTTTGCCTGCCAAAATATTAATAAACAGA
>NC_090747.1:85435695-85443195 GCF_036898095.1 Palaemon carinicauda
TGGAAAAAAAAGACCGAACCCATTCGAAAACGCGACATGTTTGGCCAAGCGCAGTCCGGGTCTCCAAGATAGGCAATGTTCCGACGGTCCTATTTTGACATTCAAGAGATTAACGCCATTGATTTCTGGTTGAGGCAGCAATTAAAACATCAAACAGAATTTCTCATGAAGGATAATGACAGTTTCCCTTATCGTTGGACCGGTAATTAACGAACCGTTTGAATTCTGAATCAATTGATAACTGATAAACGACCGGCTACAACTCTTGCCTGGTCCCTCCCTTAGTTTCTCCCTTCCTCCCTAAAGCCTCTCCTCCCTTCCTCCCTTACCCCAATTTTGTCTGTTCCTCACTCTTCGGTTTATGATAACCGACTGTGGAAATTAGGAATACACATACGAATGCCAGTTTTGGATGACTTTCGCGTATCAAACGATATACTGTATGTTGTATACACACACCTAGGGTAAGGGGGTTAGCAGATTGTGTGTGTGTGTGTGTGTGTGTGTGTGTTCAGAGTGAAGCTGCGGCCTCACCTTTATCTGTATTCATGAAAAGCAGGATTTTTTATATCCTTTTTTTTTTTAATCCTACACTCGGCCGTATAAGCGTTATCAGTAATGTTATATCAACATGTTCGGCAGCCAATCAAAATTGTCAATGGAGAGTTATTGCGAGGCTATGATTTTTGTCAACATTTTTTTTACTCGGGTTTTTACTTTATTTCTTTTTCCTCATGTCCCTTTTTCCGGTGGTTGATAGATATTGAAGTGTACAGTACAAAATGAAAACACGCATTACGACTAGAGTTCTTCACGGAAAATAGAAAGCAAAGTTATTATTATTATGAATTCCCTCCTCCCCCTACCCCTACCCCTACCCCCTCCCCCTTTTCTCTATCTACACCCAAAGGACGGGGGAGACTTCAATCACATCCGACAATTAAACGAATCCATTAAACGCATCTTTCTTTCTCTCGACGCTTAAGTTCAATCCCAGATGCAGCGTGGCGTGTCAAACTATATTTCATTATTTCCTGTTGCTCAGTGTTAGTATTTTTTTTTTCTCTCTGAGGTTTTCATTTTCTCCTCCTTTTAGCGGTTTCCGTTCGGTTCTTCCCATTCGCTATTCCAGATAGGTTACTCCGGAGGAAGAAACAGAAGGGCGTGGTTCTCTACAGTGAGCAATGTATGACGGAGATGGGGTTTTGTTACTGGGGATCGGGGAGATTGTAAGGGGTTGCTTGTAGAGAGAGAGAGAGAGAGAGAGAGAGAGAGAGAGAGAGAGAGAGAGAGAGAGAGAGAGAGAAGGTTACCCATAATGTTCTTGCAATTTCCTAATTCCAAGTTCCATATCGGTTCCTCTTTCCTTTATCCTCCTCCTCCTCCACCTCCTCTTCCTCCTCCTCCTCCTCCTTCCGCAGTGTCTCTTGTGGGCCTCTGTGATGTATTGCGACACTTGGTCTAATTTACAGAAGAAACGGTCAAAGTTATCGACTAATGTAGCATGATGTCTGAATTAATTTTATTGCATGATAACAGAGAGAGAGAGAGAGAGAGAGAGAGAGAGAGAGAGAGAGAGAGAGAGAGAGAGAGAGAGAGAGAGAGAGAGAGATAAAAAACATTGCATCATTTTTTGTATAATGAAAAATAGTATTAGCGTTAAGTTGATAAATATAAAGAACCGGAGATATTTGGTTTATATTGGATTGAGGATGAATATATATATGTATATATATATATATATATATATGTGTGTGTGTGTGTGTGTGTATCTCTCTCTCTCTCTCTCTCTCTCTCTCTATATATATATATATATATATATATATATATATATATATATATATATATATATATATGTATAAACATATATCTTCTGATGAATAACTCATTGCTTTTTTACAAGTCACTCCATCTACTAACATATTTAATATTCTTATGCTGTATTAATGCATTTTTTTTATTATCAATTATGATTCAATTTCACTGTACTCTTAATTAACGAATTGTAAAAGTTTAAGAAAGCACATTTGATATTGTAACTTCAAACATCAATTGTACAACTTTCCTTGATGTCTCGTGTGATGAAAATATAAAGAATCATTGTAATTGCAACTATAATTATATCAGACTAGAGATTTAAAATTTTAAGATGTCAATGGCAATAATCATAATGATAATAATAATGTTAATAATAATAATAATAATAATTATGATAATGTTAATAATTACTATGTGCAGATACAAATGATTTTAAAGTAGTTGCATTTGTATAGGGGCTGCAAATCTACCCATCGCAACCCTCTCCAATCCCTATTTTTTCTATAAGAAGTGTCTAATTACAACTATATCCTTTATCTAGTGTCAAATTGTTTCCGTTTATGCTTTATTACTTTGCATTGACGTATTTATTCAGCTGCTTCAACTCTCCCGAGGGATGTTCTCAGTCCAGCGAGCGATCAAATAAATAAAGGGAGTTCTGTCCACACGTTATCGGATTTCAATTGAATTCGACTAATCTGTTATCATAATGAAAAGAGAATATGGAAAACTCTCATCCCCGTCCTGTTATGCTTCGTCAAATAAAAGTATACATGTCAAAACCAGAGTTATGGTGATATTGAATGTATTACATATATTCGAATTATGATATTTAATTATGCCGTTCTACAAACGCTATATTGTGAATCGCTGCGGGCCAGTTTATCCACTTCGTCTCGCTTGTATTTAAATATAAATGCTTGAAGTCAGAAGTTATTTTTTTTATCTCTCTCTCTCTCTGTTGCACGATACCTACCTTTCATTTTTTTTCCTTCGTTCTTTTTTAAAAGGATTCCGCTATTGTTTTAGATGATTAAATTCTGCATTGTACTGTCTCGTAAATGATTAGACGCGCTTTTGTTTTTTACTTTTGACGTTTCCGTTGTTTGTTAGATTGGCTCTCTCTCTCTCTCTCTCTCTCTCTCTCTCTCTCTCTCTCTCTCTCTCTCTGCATTAGTTGTTCACTCAATTCATTATTCTTTACAATTTGAATATCAAGTTAACCTTTCTGTTCCGACGTGTATCCCCGTTGCTGCCATTTTTTCGGATTTCCGATTTTATTTTTTTGCTTCCAAGTTATCGCTATCTTTTAGAATTTACGTGTTTCTCTCAGCTTTCGCAGTTACTGCCTTGGGAAAATCGTGTATTCTTTTCCATTAGAAAATTAATATCCGTTTTGGAACAGCTTTCTATCGGAACGACCTTTTTTATTATTGCGTTTTTCCGAGGTAGGACATTTGATCCTGCTATAATAGTAGGTCGATGATTTGTTGTAGACAATATTCAGAGGCACAGGATTTATGATTTAGAAAATAGATAAAATAAATTCATAAGTTAGAACTGCTCTTAATCTTTTCTGGATTTGCTTGGCGTCAGTGACCTTTGGTGTTGTGACTCCTGTTCTTGATAATGTTTTTTTTCCATGCTCTGAATTTTGGTTGGTAATAATTTTTTTTTAGTTTAGGTTCAGAACTTTGGTTGGTAAATATTTTTTAGTTTAGGCTAAGAACTTTGGTTGGTGATTACTCTTTTTAGTTCAGGCTAAGAACTTTGGTTTATATTTTTTTTTAGTTAAGGTTTAGAACTTTGGTTGATGATTATTTTTTTAGTTCACTCTCAGAACTTTGGTTGGTATTTTATTTTTTAGTTCATGCTCAGAACTTTGGTTGGTAATAATGTGAATTCATAGTATCTTTAAAATTTCTAATTAAGTCATTTCTGAAAATTTTCCCATTCAATCAGTGGACAAAAATATTTCACCAGATACACTTCGTATCAGAATACCCTGAGATTTTGCCTTTCTCCCTATAAGAAAATTGCGGTAATGCAACCCTGATTAACCTGTTACAATTAATTCCCCAACCCTGATTTATCCATACATGGTGATTTCTTTCTTGTTTCTATTCCGGACTTGGCATTCACAATAGCGGTCGTAAATTCATTGAAGTTCGCATTAACATCAGATTCTACTATACAAATTTAATTACGCTCTTTATTTATTACGAACAGACGGGGCTTAATTATAGACCTTCCTTCGCGGGAGACATTGTTAATTACGTATGTTTACGCTCTTGGCTTGTGTCGTTGTGGAACAGAGTTATTTTTCCCTTGTGTCTCTTAAGGACCTCGGAAATCACAGGGTACCTGGGATGGCTTGTTTCGGTCCACTTCTGCTTAACCCCCTCCCCCTTTTGACCCTGACCCCACCCCCCTCTAGAACTAGAAGCGTTAGAGGACTGGAGGAAAAAAAGTGGATTTATTCATGAGGGACTTTTTTGAAGGGGGGTCGAGGTCCTATTAGTTATGAGGTCATTCAAAATCTTATCAGCGTTTGTATATTACTTTACCGGTAACCTGTAACTTATTTTTTCATATCTGCTCCTTTTTTTGTATTGTGATGATTCATACCCCAGTCAATCATAAGGATCTATGGAACCCCCCCCCCCCTCCCCCAGGATATTCACTAGATATTCAGGAGTCTGAAATGCTTGGGAGTTACATCGATGAGATGTGATTGCTTCATTTAAAAAGTTTAAATACCTTTGAGGTCTCGCACTTCTCTTTCTCTTACTGACGTAATATCCGAAAGATAATTATACAGACTACTGCGGCTTCCGGTCGAAGTCCTATTTTCTATTTTGCTTGATAATCTCGAAGTTTTGAGTTTTAATGAGATTTCTTTTGCTAAAAGGAATTCTTTTCATTCTATTTGGAATTTTGGAATATTAAAATAATAGTCTACATTGTTGAAATATTGTAAAACCAAGAATGTCTCTTATCTTGTAACTCTACAGGATGGACGACCGACCTCGAGTTTGAACCTTCAGCGAAATTAAATAGACTTTGAATTGTTTGTTAAAACGCATCAACAATTCCTTGAAAAAAAAAAAAAGCTTGTAAAAGGAAGTAGTGGATTTTCACCCTTCTATTTTCCCCTTCCTTGATAACTATGACTTACACTCTTTCAATCATCATTTTGGATGGTTATTCTCAACGCTTTGATTGGTGTTCGTTGCGCGCCTTTGACCACGTTTTTTTCCCAAAATGAGGTTTTTGGTTACGTGGGGCCCTGAAGTCTTGTGTTGGTAGAAATCTTTACCTCTGCATCTCAAGATAAGTTTCCAGTTTTTGCTGTACTCAGTCTTCAGTGATGTTTGAAACCATATTCTAGTTGTGAAAGTTTTCAAAAGTGAATTGGTCTCTAAGTTAGATATATGCCAAAAGTATATGTATTATCTCTCTCTCTCTCTCTCTCTCTCTCTCTCTCTCTCTCTCTCTCTCTCTCTCTCTCTCTCTCTCTCCCTTATATATACTGTATATATATACAGTATATATATATATATATATATATATATATATATATATATATATATATATATAATGTATATAGATAGATAGATAGATATGTGTGTTTGTAGGCTATACATATGTATTGTTTATATATATATATATATATATATATATATATATATATATATATATATATATATATATATATATATATATATATTATATATATATATATATATATACATATATATATGTGTGTGTGTATAATTTATGTGTGTACATACAAATTGCATTAATGCCTTTTCCTAAAGTGCAAAAAAAAAAAAATGGAAAAAACATTGAGAGCGATTGATTCCACACACCCAAACCACAACACCCCCTCCCCCCTCCCCCCCTCCCCCCCCCCATCCTTCCACGCCTCCGTAGACTACCCGAAACGTTCCCCCACCCCTCAACCGCCACCTCTTACCTCTCCCCAATTTCTATTCCCTCCGTATCGGGCCCACCCAATAATGCCAACCCACCTGAGCAACAACTAATTAGCGACGTAAGTATCGATCACCCACCTCCTCCTCCTCCTCCTCTCCTTCTCCGGAAGGAGTCCGTACTGCCTAATTACTATCGGTCCCGGGCAGTAAGTTTCCGCGGCGATTACGAGTGTCACGTATGATATAAAACCCCTAATTAAAAGCAAGTCATCTAGTCCGCTGAGAGAGAGAGAGAGAGAGAGAGAGAGAGAGAGAGAGAGAGAGAGAGAGAGACGCATATAACTGGTTATATTGTTTAAGGATTTCATATATAAAGCGATTGTTTTGATAGATTTTATAACGATGTTGAGAGAGAGAGAGAGAGAGAGAGAGAGAGAGAGAGAGAGAGAGAGAGAGAGAGAGAGAGAGAGAGAGACGCATGTAACTGGTTACATTGTTCAAGGATTTGATATGTAAAGTTATTGTTTTAATAGATTTTATAACGATGTTGAGAGAGAGAGAGAGAGAGAGAGAGAGAGAGAGAGAGAGAGAGAGAGAGAGAGAGAGAGAGAGAGAGGTGCATGTTACTGGTTATAGTGTTTAACGACTTAATGTTACATAAAATGATTATTGCGATTGATTCTTATGAATATAATGATGATAATAGGGTTTTATTGGCAGATAAAACTATTATTGTAATAGATTTTTATAAAGATAATAATGATGATATTGTTATTATTGGCAGATTTGATGTTTTTTCAGTGGTGATAGTGGTGATTTATTTCATTTTAATCAATTAGACCATATGTTTTCCAGTGATATGTCTTCTATCTTGATAGATTTTAACTTATGATTATAGTTGCAATTGAGGTAATTGTAATTAAAATGATGGAAAATTCAATCGTAATCCTCAAGTCCTTTGTGATTAATTGACGTCTTGGTTCTTTAGTTCTTTATTTGTAGAGTTTATAATTGTAGCATTGTCTTGTAAAATTTCTTTATGAATCAGATTAATTTATATATATATATATATATATATATATATATATATATATATATATATATGTATATACACATATATATGTATGTATATATACATATATATATATATATATATATATATATATATATATATATGTATACATATACATATATATGTATATATATGTATATATACACATATATATATATATATATATATATATATATATATATATGTATGCATATATATATATATGTATACATATATATGTATATATATATGTATATATATATATATATATATATATATATATATATATATATATATATATATACATATACATATACATATACACACACGTCTGTGTCCTATTTACACCATTATATTAAATACTACACATGCATGTACAATCAATAATATTTACCCTCAGTAATGCTTCTGAATAGAGACTAGAATCTAAAGTTGGTACTGATTCTTCAGTCGTTTTATTCAACCTTGAAAAGATCAAACTCGCCTCATTGATATTCAGGTTTACTCACCCATTTCTCCTCAGACTGTTACTCATTGTACTCAAATCACAGCTTCTGCACCGGATATCTACAACAGCATTTTATCCATCACTTCGTCCAGAATCTGTGTGGCAAATTACACACTGCTATTTCCTTTGCATGTCTCTTCATTATTAACTTTTTTATTCTTCATTCTTTATCACTTCTGCCTTTT
>NC_090747.1:85448195-85458195 GCF_036898095.1 Palaemon carinicauda
GGCTTACAGTTGAACAGTCGCATTGTCACACACACACACACACACACACACACACACACACACACACACACACACACTTACTTACATATACACGCAGACGTGCAGAACGTACATTATTGTAATTGATGTATCCGTGATGTGGGGCTATGAAATAGAAACACTGACATATAAGAGGCATGTAAAGTATCGGGCGGTCCTTCTGTGTACGTGTGGGTGTGTTGCCTCCTATTGACAGTATTCGTAACTAGAACTAGATGCCCTTTTTGGGGTTAATGAACCATTTGATTACCACGTCGAAAGCCATTGTGGTTGTCTCACGGTTCTCCAAATAGCTTTCGTTCCTTCTTGGTGACTTACGGGGGAGAGCATTTAAAAAGGAAAATATGTTTCAAGTAGTCTAAATTGACTTAGGGATATTTCAAAAATTAGGAAACCTTTATCGAGGTCCGGCGTGTCTCTCTATCGGGGTTGGCAAGGTTATTTGAACAATGATGTTTAAATGAGACAAATACATGCAATGGCCTCTCCTTTTTTTCCCATATAATATAGATCTAATGCCATTTCGTTTCGTTAAATCCTGTGCCGTTGTGTAAGCGAGGCCAAGCCATCGTTTTCGTCCGCTGTTATCGGATATCTATTTTGAAGGGCCTTCAACTTTTCCTATTTTTCGTTCATACTGCGTGAAAGTAATTGTCATATCTACAACAAATCTCTATTATTGAATTCAAATGAGAGAGAGAATTGCATATATTAAAACTCTCAACAATAAAGCGGATGTATACACCAATATGCTAATAAGATATTTTTTGGTAATCAAGTATTTTTTTATAGTTTTGCCAGCAGGTGACATATACGGTTTTTATCTATACTCTGCATCCACCCAGATCTTGCTTATGGTGTCATGGCAAAGGGAGAGATAAAAAAGCTTAAATTACGAAAAACGAGACAATTAAATCGAATTAAAAAGTGTAATGCCTGTAATTACGAGTCTCAAGATGAGTATCTGGTTGCATAAATTATACATATGTCATAGACAGATACACAAAAACTACGTGTCCCAATTAAATGGCTTCACTGTAGGCGAAACAATATCTAATTATTCTTAATTATCATGACAAAGACTAGGAAATGGGATCTGCGTGACACGGACCACACCAAAAAATCTCGAACGCCAGTGAAAACGACACCAATTTAGGCTAATGTTATTGAAAAATGAAGCTGTTCAAATCACCGACCTTACTTGGGGTCAAGCTCATGTGTCGAATTTGACGCTCGGGTATTGTATACCGCGCTTATTGTTGGTACTATTTGCATTTATCTTTTTCAATGTATTTTCCAGCCTCGCCTCTATTCTCTAAATTATATTCCAGGTGCTTCGCCTCACTATTCTCTAATTTCATTTAAGTAACAATTTATATATTGCGGGAAAGGTGTTTGGTGGTTTCTTACAATGCTAGATCCTTGTATTAACCTAATAAATGAGGCATCATTGAAATAAGATGCTGTTAAATTAGACACATCTTACCTTTGGTGTTCTCGTGAAATATACCAGCATTGGAATACGTTAATATTGTGAAGATTGTAGACTATTGTGTTATCGATCATGTCACTTTAATCGTTCAATTTTTCATCGGTCGACAAATACTAGCTTAATTCAAATTAAATTAATCCAAATATTGCCTTATTTGTGTTATTTATAGAATTTGATAATTGTTGAGTACATTATTCATGTTTCATTTAACTCTGTTTCAGTATATGAAGGGTTTTTTTAACAGTTCGCTTGAGAACGTTAAGATATATTATAATCTCCCCCCCCCTCACCAAAAAAAAAAGGTTTAAAATATCTGATGAAGGAATATAATTATAAATAGTAATTATAAGAAATTATTGCTGTGAAATTTTAGATTAGGTACCTACCATTGTGATATTGGATAAACACAGGTGTGTACTAGATGGAGAAATATATAATGTAAACCGGGGTATGCTGAAAAGTTAAAATTATGTACATTAAGCTGATATGCTAAACTCCAAAATCGAGTAATGACATGCAGAAAAAATGTCAGTTAATCAGAGAATTGTTTTTAAAGACTGCTTGTCAGAGAACGGTAAAAACACCTTTAATAAATGGAATTACTGCTAGTCAGAGAACAGTAAAACTCCTTTAATAAATGGAATAACTGCTAGTCAGAGAACGGTAAAAACTCCTTTAATAAATAGTATGACTGCTAGTCAGAGAACGGTAAAAACTCCTTTAATAAATGGAATAACTGCTAGTCAGAGAACGGTAAAAACACCATTAATAAATGGAATAACTGCTAGTCAGAGAACAGTAAAAACACCTTTAATAAATGGAATGATTGCAAGTCAGAGAATAGTAAAAACTATTTTAATAAATGGAATAAAAAATCTTAGAAAATAGAATTTCCAATAGTTTATCTTCAGGCAGCTTAATGTAAAAATGATCCCAGACGGCTTCGATTACGACGTAGCCGTCGTGTCCAAAATGAAATATCGACGTCGCCGGATCCTGTCCTGACGCGAAGGTGGACCTTTCGGCCCTGCAATCCGTCGGGTATTTACTCGAACAGAAATACCCATAAAGTAATGCCCAGAGTCGCGAACCTAGATATCTGTTGACGATTTATCGCTCGTAGTGACATGTCATTGAGACCGAGAAATAGTATCAAATGTTATGTTGCCGATCACGACCGCTTTGGAGGACGGTCAGCTCTCTCTCTCTCTCTCTCTCTCTCTCTCTCTCTCTCTCTCTCTCTCTCTCTCTCTCTCTCTCTCTCTCTCTTATTTTTATCGTTATTAACCATATCAGCTGTTCGTGGGAGGATTTCTCTTTAACTCTTTATTTTATGATGGATTTGTTTTGTTGTGCTACTTTTATTGTTTGCTTATTATGGATAGTTGATGCTATCAGTTGACAGGTGCAAGTTGCCTCTCTTCCCCTCACTCTGAGTACATAAATCAATTTCAGATAAATCTCATTTTATCGTTTTGTGCTTCGACTCAAAACGAAAATACCGTTTTACTTGAGTTAGCTGTTTATAAACGTAGAGATTCAAGTGTCTTGTAGGAAAGTTGGATAAAATTATTGCGTGCACAGACACACACACTTACACAGAATGTGCGTGCATAAGCATTCCTTATCTTGCTTGGTATGCCCCTCCCAATCCACCCCCTCTCAAAGAAATGGTAAGAAAACAAACCTGTTCCTCACCATCCTTCTCACGCATCAGGCCCGATGACAATTTCTCCAATATCCCTCTTTGTCTCTTGCTGTTTGCCGTTTTGTGCGACCTCTTGTACCACCCCCACCCCCACGATGCCTTCGTCCCATATTGGGCATGACCACATGCCCCGCGACTGTCGCATACCCCTAATTTCGACTGCACACCAGTTCATTTCTCGTGGTTCTATCGCCGTTTCCCACATACTCCGATGTCACTTTTTTTTCTAGTATTTCTTTCGTTATCAGTCGTGAGTTGTTTATCGTCGTTGTTTTTTTTTCTCTTTTGGTAATTTTTCTTTCTTTTTTCTAACTTAATTTCAGTTTTTTTTTATCTTTTTAATTCTTTAAAATATATGAATCTTTTACTGAACGCATAAAGTATATATATAATTAAATATCATGGTAGATGTGTATTGCCATATTAATATCGTTTTTATTTTGATAATGATGTATAGTCGCACACACAGGTGTGTGTATACATATATTTATGTATTTTTATTTTTTCTTTATTAGTTCCTGACCAGGGGAAAAGCATAAGTAAGATATGAATATATGAGTATATATGCATGTATATACATGTATATATATTTGTGTGTATGTATATATGTATGTATGAGTGTGTGGGTTTTTTTTTTATAGACACACAAGCACTTTCCAAGCCAAGCACTCATTTTGATGGCAAACGTTATATTTGTGTCTCCTTTCGCAAGGCGCATGAAAGCGCTGGTAACTGTTTGCTCGTGACTGATAAAAGGCAGTTTCAGAAACTGATTATGTATAACAAAGAAAGGTTATGTCTCGCAAAAGGAGGAAATATGTCCGTAATGACGAGAATTTTCTGGACGTGGATAAAAAAAAAGGAGGATATCAACCAAAGATAACCAAAAGATGAGATCGGAATCATAGGTCAAACAATGACATACATACACACAAAAGAAGAAGAGAATCATAGGTCGTAGAATGACATACACAAACAGACGTACACATGCACACAAACACACCCTGATAACAGGAACGATACACGTTGCTTTGTCATAAGATGACAAAGCAGCTCTTTCATTTCGTCAACCGTGTCTTCTCTTTTATCCTTTTTTTTTTTATTTCCTTCCTCTTGCGAGCTCTGTGATTTATAGCTCTCTCAATCAATATGTTTTGTTTGGGTGGAATGGTGAGGAGGAAATTTGGGGTTTTAGATTGTGCACATTCTTCTCTTTGATTTATTTAGATAGCCAATCAATATTGTGTTCTTTGAGAATGATGATTTTTGATTGGCTGCTAGAGTTAATTATAGTATCTGAGCCTCCTGTATGTTATTTATTGTTTGCCGAGGGAGAATTAAATTCAAAATCATGACTCACAACCCTTATGGTATTGCAGAAATCTTTTATATTTATGCTTTTTATTTCAAATTTGGAAAAATAAAATCAGTGTTATTATCTTGATGTTCTTATAATAATTTTCTGAATTTCGTGAATGTTTTGTCAATTGTTATCTTGATATCGATGACGATGATTATTATGACGGGAAATTATGAGGTAAATTAACCATATGGTAAGTTATAGAGTCCAGACTTTATCTGATTATATTTCAGTCACGTTCTGATGTAACCACATTGATAACCATTCCCTGGTGTTTGTTGAAATTCGATTCAGTTAGGTTTAATTAAAGCCACTAGATGTTAATGTTTGTTAACAAGTTTGATTGGGAACTATTATGCTGATGTGATATTATTGATCTCTTTTATAATAAGATACCTTTGTAAATGCCTTTCATTCAGGGAGATTATTTTTCATCGTGTATGATACATAATAAGTTATATATATATATATATATATATATATATATATATATATATATATATATATATATATATATATATATATACTGTATATATATATATATATATATATATATATATATATATATATATATATATATATATATATATATATATATGTATATATATGAAACTTACATTCAGAACTATATAAATTATCGTTCTGCGGCGGGATGTTTTCTATCGTATGAAAATATGTGAAAGATCAAATGTGATAATGAAATAATTTCTGATTGGGGATGGTATTATCAGCTTGTTAAATCACGAAACAGAATTGGAACTGTCATTTAGTGTTTGAATTTTACCGATCCATGAGACCCCTTGAAATCTAGTTTTTTTTTTTTTTTTTTTTTTTTTTTTTTTGAGATAAGATGTCACAAAAGATTACGACTTTGACAAGAGGAAATTAAAGTTTCCTGCTTTATTATCATGTTTCTCTTTATTTTTTGTATTATGATTATTTGTTCGTCGCATTTGGTGATTTGGGTCTTCCTGTTATTACTCGTCGTTTTTCCCGTTCTTTCTCTTGACTGTTTGACTCTTCAGCCTTTTTAGGGTAAAGATTGTCTTCTAATAACGGTCGTGACATTTGATATCCTTTCTTCTCTTGCGTCGCCACACGCTTTTCTTTGATCAGAATGGAATACATTAATTGAAATTGTACAACCTTATGTGACCCTCGAATCCTTTCTTCCAAAGCTGTAAGTGAATAATTAGTTTTTATTATATGTAAGTTGTGTCACTTTTTTACTTTGGGGGTCGAAGAGCGGATGATGTTTTATTTACAATTAAACTTTCAGTATTTACTTACGTCATTGTGCCTTTATTCAAATTTCATAACTTTTTTCACATTATAGAATTCCCTCTTTCTAAGTTAATTAAAGTAATTCCAATCACATTCGCTTACGGGCTGCCAACCAACCCAAGAGCCCGTGTCTTGCGTAAGGCAATCTACGAAACAAAACAAAATTTCATTATCTAGATGCACCAAGAGTAGCATTACAATTGGTACATTGCATGTGTGTTTTGTCATTAACGAATACCGTTTTTTTTACATAGTTTGTCTGGTAAATGATTTACCTCAATCCTTCAAAATAGTAATCATCATCTGGCGTGTATTAAACTCGTCTGCTTGACATGTGACCGAAAAGAAAAGGAAAACTAGTTATTCTTATTTTATTAAAAGTTATTTTCGATGAGTTAAAGTAATGGTTCATAGATGCATCCTAGCTTCCAACACGATAAAATTCAGTAAAAATAAACCGTCAATGTTATTAAACAAAAATAAAATTTGAAATTTTATTCAAATATAAAGGATAGAAATTAGTCAAATAAGAATAAAACAATAAAATTTTTAACATTTCCACTACATAGGCACATAATCAACTCGAATCCTCTGCATAAAATATGGATGTCTTACTGTAAATTTCACTAAGTTGCTTCCGTATGTCTTTGCCATCATTAAAACCTTTTACTGTTGATGCATTTAACTCGTCTTTCTCCATTTTTTTTTTCTTTTTAAGTTTGACATGTTTACGAATATATAAGTATAGTCTTTAAAGGACAAATGTTGAGTAGCAATTGTTTTTTATTTGTTTTATTTATGCTTTTGATTAATAGAATGCCGCTTCATCATTAATCAATTTCCGTGGTACATTTCGTTCATCACTTTTTTTTATTTCTCTTTCCTGGTTAATAAAGTTTATTTACATTTATTTCTTATTTATCGACACGCAGGTTTTGTTTATTTTGCTCTTTTATTTAAAAACCTGTAACCTGTTCTTAATATCATTTAAGAAAATTACAATTCGAAGGCAGAGAGAGAGAGACACATGAACATTGCAAGGTGAAGTGTAAATCTACACCAAATATTCAAGTTAATATTGTCTATTAACAGTTCTTTCTTGTTTACTGACACATGCAGGTTTTGTTTATTTAGTTCTCCTTATTTAAAAACGTGCAATATTTTTCATATGATTAAATTTTAAGAAAATAGCAATGCAGAGGGAAAGTTTCTTATATATTTATAAATATGGCAAACTTAGGTGTAATTCGGCACCAAAATATTTGAAAGGTAATGTAACGATATCATCTGTTAATATCCCCTCCTCTGTTGGGAACGTTGTGGGCTGGGTAGTGGGTGGGATGGCAAGGATGGGCGGGAGGAGGAGGAGGAGGAGGATGAAGGTGAGTGAGAACGGACGGTAAGGTTAGCGAGAGCGTCCTTTTAGGCGGCTGGCCGGGCGCATGATGATACAGTGTCGGCCGAGAGAGGTTCATTCAGGCCACAGCAGGAGGCCCATAGCTTTGAGCGCCGGCGTAATCGGAAGTTTCAATCAAAAGCCGCACTTACCCGTAATTCTATGTGTCAATAACAAAGTACCTGTCAAATTATCTTATCCATGGGGTAATTGTCCTTAAGCTAAAGTTCCGAACACAGAGAACAGCTTGGCAGGGGATGATATAAGTCTCCATCTCCTCCTCCTCCTCTCACTTAGGTCTCTCCCCTTACTATTCTACCCTCTTCTCGTTTACTGAGGTTTTTATACAATCTTTGAAAGCTTCCTTGTTTTTGTCAATTTTAAGCTCTGGAGAAAATTGAATACTCATTCCCCTTACAATAGAGTAATTTTTGCGAGTATTATTTCCTTCTTATCATTTTCAGACTTGGCTGTCGATTTGTTTACCCCAAGAAATTTATTTGATCGACTGAGCATTTTAATTTTATGTTACGTCTTTCCTCGGCCTACAATATTAATTATTTTTTATTAGCTTCACTCCAGAACAAAACACGACGGACACATTCAATGTCTTCCTTTTCCCCCGTTTCTTTCTCTTTTCTTGGCCGTCCAATCCTCTATCACCCAGCGCCCATTAGGGTCCCTCAAAGGCACTAGCTCTGCCTCAAGATAAAGACAAGATGGACTAAGAAGCATTAACACTGATAATCTCCCCGAATAAAAGGTATTAGGGCTGATAGCACCACGGCCAGAGAGATCTAATTCCATTTTGCGGGTCGTCGATCCTCTTTCGTGGGCTTTGTCGATGCGCTTTTGTCTTTCGCCTCTGGAAGAGGTGTAGTCTACTGTTGTTTATACTATAACTTGTTTTGGGATTTGAAGAATCCTTAGAATTTTCTTTTTCTATATAAGATTGAGTGTTGCATTCTTGGCGATTATTTAATGCAACGTATCTAAGATTTTTTTCAGGGCCTTTAATTAAAGTAATGTCTCCAATAAAAAAAAAGATAAGAATCATCATAATTGTGAACGCAACAAAAGTAAGATGAGGTAGGAGAACAATCCGTTAGACTACTTATTGTTATTAGAATATACGATAGGATAAATCTTGCATTAAATATTTAGGGAAAATAATACCTTTGCCTTTGGAGATTATTGTCAGATTGACACTCTGTTATTAAAATCGAATTAATAGGGCTTGATCCCGGTTTAATACGAGACAGGTAATAATCTCAGCCATTATCTCGATTGTTTCCCAAAGACCGACGTCATCTGCCTGCAAAATGGCATTCTCTTCGTTTCTCATTTCTTCTTGTTCTTATCATTCTTTTAATATTACTTCTTATGCAAGCAAGGTACAATCACGAGAAGCCAAATACCAACGCCGCTCTCCCCAACCCCCCTTTTTCTAGCACCCCCTCTCCCTTCTCTGCTACCCCCCATTGCAGCCCCTTAGAGATGCGTGTTGCGTTGTTGTTGTTTTTTGCAGCGGAGACCTTTTGTCTTTTTCCCAAGTGGCCCTAATGAAATTGGTTGGCTGTCAGCAATGACGGTTTAATTGCCTCGGCCGTTGAGGTGGAACCAAAAGACACCTTCATCGGGAAATACCCCAGGTGTCAATCATCACTTCTTTAAGCATTTAGGTGACCAAAATCTGCCGCTGTCCTCCGGGTTAATTGGGGGATCCTGACCCCGTTTTTAAGACTATCTCTTTATGACTTCTTCCAATCCCCCCTCCCCCCTTTCACTCAATTTCCTCCTCCCCCTCGTCCCGAAGGCAGCTTCAGAACTGAAGGAAGAGGGTCCTGACGGGGATGAGTTGAAGGGTGTCTTTCTATTTCTTTCCTGTCTCCCCCTACCCCCTAGCCCCTTTACCATCATGAAGGGCAATGCGGTACGCATTTCATCCATGGCCCATTATCCAGTGTCCCCCATTACAACTGCATTAAGATGGGTCGCTTTAAGGAGGTCCCACTGTGCTTGTCGTTGTGTCATCCGCATAGGCCCCCTCGAAGCAGGCCATTTTCGACCTTTGCTCGTTGGTCATTATAGTCTTATCTCCAAGTGGCCCGAAAGAGGCATGAGGGTTCGCTAGGAAGGGGGGGGGGGTGTTCTCAAACATGCAGCGGTTCTTTATCGATTCGAATATGCGATAATCTCGGATTATTATCTGTTGGGAGACGCCTTGGTTACAATGAATACCCTGGAGTCATTAAGTGTTCTCGTTGTGTGATTCTTTCTTTCTTTTTTTATCTCGTCGTCCATCCACGTCAAGAGGTTCGAGAAAAATTTTCAGGATGTCCGCTGCTCGTAAGATGAGATAATTTGTCTCTTGAATATACGTTAGAGACGAAGGAAATTGGCTAGAGGCGTATTTGAAATATAAAAGATAGGAGGAATAATATTCCACTACTTTACATATATATATATATATATATATATATATATATATATATATATATATATATATATTATATATATATGTATATATATATATATATATATATATATATATATATATATATATATATATATATATATATATATATATATATATATATATATGAGAGAGAGAGAGAGAGAGAGAGAGAGAGAGAGAGAGAGAGAGAGAGAGAGAGAAATTACAATCGCTTCTAGAAAATAGATATGGAAACGTCCATTATACTTCTTTTGTGGAAGAAG
>NC_090747.1:85463195-85469783 GCF_036898095.1 Palaemon carinicauda
TGTTTGTGACTGGTCTTTAAAGAAAAAAATAGGGACTCACTATAATACACAAATACAGGATCCACGTGAAAAGCTTCTGAAAGACTTTGAGATTACCGGAAAAGACAATCAAATACCACTGGATAATTATTTGATTAAAAGTGAGATTGTGTATCAAGGAAAAGAAATCCCCTCATATTCTCCTTTACGTGGCATTTATGTAAATCCGTTTCAGAGCAGTAAAGTTGTTCAGACGGTTCATTATATGAAAAGAAAGCAATAATTCAGTTAAACTTTATCATTATTTAGTGAAATGATTTAGAAAGCTCATTACGTTAAGCACCGGATTCAAATCGTATTCCATAAAACGCTCCAACAAATCTGAAAATATCTCCCCTCGAGATAATTTAGAGAATAATTGTTGGTAACAAATAATGCTCCACTGAGAGAGAGAGAGAGAGAGAGAGAGAGAGAGAGAGAGAGAGAGAGAGAGAGAGAGAGAGGAATTCTTGTGTACTCATTCACCCACCCCCTCCCTTCCCCCTCCAGTCCTCCCTCTTATGCATCGCATTGAGCTTGTATAAAACAAATCTCATTACACATTTCATCTCTCTCTCTCTCTCTCTCTCTCTCTCTCTCTCTCTCTCTCTCTCTCTCTCTCTCTCTGCTGAATTAGAGGCACTGGAAAGGTTTGATTAAATGAAAAAAAAAAAAAGAAATATCGCTGTTTGCTTAGTCACAAGAGTTGGTGTAGTACAGTTGAGCTTCGATCTTTGCATAAACACAATTTTTCCACTTCTTTTTATAAAGTCATTGTTTAGTGTACTGTATCCCTGCAGCAACAATTTCCGTTTGCGTTTGAAGGAAAGCATCTGTAAATAAGAATAGTAATGTATTTCATAATTCCCAGAGAAAAACATAAGCAGCATTATTTGTGAGAGAGTGCTATATGAAATAATGGCAAGTTTGGAGATTATTAATGATATTGGTGTCGCTATTTACTGGTACTGCAGCAGTAAAAGTACCCCCAACTTCTTTCGCCTCAGAGGTATTGAAGCCCGTGGAAGCATTCTCTTTGTGTTTAGCTGGCTGCATTTGTTAACAATATTTAGTAACGTTAATTATTTTATAATTAATCCAAATAATGCTGAAAGTCTAATCAGAAAGGTGAAGTGTTGTTCGTGTAACGTATTTTTCTTTTTATTTCATTACATCAGAACTGCTTGAACTCTTTAAATATGCTTGGCATGTCTCCTTGAGTTGTGCTATTTGCTTGTCAGTTAATGAAAATGTTAATTACTTCTCTCACTTCCATTTTTTTTCTTTGAATAATAATTTTCTAAGTGCTGGCAATACTTTGGCTCGTATTGTTTTTTCATCTATTAATACGTACTTTTAGGGTTTATTGCATCATGTTTTGTTGTCTGCATCCCATTCTAGTTTTATGATGCTCTTTGCGTTGGTTACGTTGATGAATTAGATAACTAAATCCTCAAAGGCATCTATAAGTACTTCAGTCTGTAAGTGTATGGCTGGAAGTCGTTGCTCTAAGTAATTAGGTATTATGTACTTGAAAACAAATTAGTAAAATTAGGCTTACACTTATTGTTGAACAGATTGACTGTGGAACTCATTAAAATGATATCAATAAGATTCAGCTGTCATTTACACGTAGCATCAAGTTTTTACCATTTTTTCATTTTAAATTTTTGCTCTCTAATATTTTTGTTCAGCATCAAGTTTTATCAGTTTTTTTTTTTTTTCATTATGAATGTGTACATTCTAATCTTATTGATCAGCTATTATTTTTTCCTTCGTGAAATTATACTTTAAGTACCATGACTAACTGATTCTTAGCGTTGGCAAATAGATCCTTTTTTTATCCTTTTATGAACAATCAACTGAAAGGATAGCGAACATCAAACCTTCTTTTAAACGGTTGACTATCCTAAAACTTATATCTTACTTTAAATCCTAATTTCAATCCTAATTGGGCTCTTTGCATCGGCCAATTTACTTTACAACCCTAAAAGATTGTAATGGAGAGCAGGGATGCATCTCGATACCTCCTTGGCATGGATGTCCGGAGTGAATCCAAAAGTCCGTATAGGAGAAGTAGGCCCGGATAAGTTTATATATGCAAACAGGCTAATGAAATCACATGCGTAACGAATGCACGCCCACAAACCCCATACCCCAAGATAGTTCATTTGCATAAGAGAAGAAATGAAAAGACATTATTCGCATTTGGGCGTAAATGGTTGGTAATACGGCTGGTTGTAGGTGGAACGTAGGTTGATGTAGAGCATTGGAAGGTTATATGAACCCGAGATTAAAGACTTGTTTTGAATGTTGTTTGATTGTGAGTTTCAGAGGGAGCAAGGTTAGGGGAGTTGAATAAATACAAAGGAAGAATGTCAAGATTAAGAATCTTTAGGTAGATGTGGTCGAGGGAAAGATGAGCCAACAGTGTTCTAATGGCTTATAAAGGAATCTTGCACAATTTTATGCATGGGTGAAATTACTGAATGAGTGTATAATTAGACTCATCAGAAAGAATTGATAAATTAATGGTGATTGAATTCAGATCTACATGTTTTAGATCTAGCATGGGTGATATGATCAAGTGAGTGACATTTAGACATTCTCAGAAAGAATTGACTAATTAATGATGTTCGAATTTAGATCTATATGATGGACTCTTCAAGTCCCTATGAAACATGATAAAGAAAACGAGGACCTCCCAAATTAACTAAGACTTTTATAGGAGTCATGTAAAGTTCTTTCATATCTACAGGAGAAATTTTAGTAATTTGAATGTCATCAGTAACATTGTAAAGAAGAATTGTTATAGACCTAATTCACACAGATTTTCATCTGGAAACATATCAAAACCCACCGGAGCCACGATTAACTTTGCATTCTACCAGAAAAGTATTTAAAAAGACTTTCTTCTCTACATCAATTTTCATATAAAGATAATGTAAAAAAATAAGTTAGGAAAATAACAGATCAAAAGTCAAGATACGTATGATCTTACAATGAAAGTTATTAATGGTTAATAAACAGATCCCCAAGGAATTCCTTAGTTTTGTCAATTCAAAAATTGGAATGAATAAACCTTATGAAGTGAAGTGAAATAATAATGGAAACATAGGCCTAAACAGGTTTTCAAATAAGAAGTATATTTTCCTCTTTTACAAACCTACACAACAATATAAAGGCTGTGTAATAAATTAAATTGTGATGAAGAAAAATTTAATATTTCACTTATTCCACATTAAATTTCAAGGAAAGAAAATATTCAAACTTTTTATATCGAGAAGGACATTGGAAATCACAAGGACTAAGAAATAAACCTAAGGGGAGAAGAAGAAACTTTGATGAGGAAGATAAAAAGAGGGGAATGGACGTGTCCTGCAATTCCCCTTCCTCTCCCCCTCCTCTTCCTCTCAGATCCTGCTGACGACTCCTATATCGAAGAGGGTGTGTACAATTTATGGCCGCCTCAACTTTCAAGAAGACGAGTCCGGAGAATCAGTTCTCTCGCCCCGTCAAAGTTGATCAAGTTTCAAGGAATTTAGAGGGGGGCGTTTCCCGAAGGAACGGGGAGGAGCCGAGGCAGTGGGGGCGTTTCCCTATTGGCTAGTAGAAATGAAACGTCGTCTGCTATTGGCGGGCACGCTTTCAGACTGGATTCCTGATTGATTTGCTGAATTCTCCTCCTACGCCATCCCTTGGCCCCCTCTCCCGATACCGTGTCGAATAAAAGACAAGAGAGGAGAAGACGAGAAAAATTTTCCTTCCAGTTCTCCATGTTTTAACGTTGCTCGTCTTTCTTGGCTCGACTTCGAGGCCAAAAGAGAGAAGGAGCCAGAGACAGAGACCAAGGGAGGGTGATGGATTACTCATGGGAGAGACATAGACCGTCCCCTGGAATTCGTCAGATTTAGGTTCACTCTCGGGGGTTTCTTCCTTGGCCCCCCTTCCTTAGTCAGGATTTATACTTTCTTTTATTTTCTTGGAATCGAAATGTGACATTCTCTCTCTCTCTCTCTCTCTCTCTCTCTCTCTCTCTCTCTCTCTCTCTCTCTCTCTCACAATAGTGGTAAACACAAACACAGACACATACAGACACACACACACACACATATATATATATATATATATATATATATATATATATATATATGTATATATATATATATATATATATATATATATATATATATATATATATATATATGTGTGTGTGTGTGTGTGCGTGTGTGTTTGTATGTGTATGTGTGTGTTTGTGTGTATGCATATGATGGCTTTTTACAATATGAAATTTTTTTATATAGTCTATACATAAACAGGATTTTACTCAAATACACATGCAACATAAATATTTATACACACAAAAGCATATATATATATATATATATATATATATATATATATATATATATATATATATATATATATATATATATATATATACATACTGTATGTGTGTGTGTGTGTGTGCGTACCATATACAAAACTCGAAAGGATTAAGTTCTAAGGAAATTCCCAATCTTTTATAATCTTTATTGTCCCCCTATAACTCTCTCTCTCTCTCTCTCTCTCTCTCTCTCTCTCTCTCTCTCTCTCTCTCTCTCTCTCTCTCTCTCTCTCTCTGGAAGAGCCTTCGTTAAGTTGGGACAAAATCGCCTTTGACGCCCCCCTATTGATTTTCATACGTCGGCCGAGGCATATTAAGGTGAAAATTATGATAATCAATGCCATCACTTCCAAGGAGATGAGTACAGACACCGCTTGAACAAAGGCCAAAGCATCCATTTAGATTCACGAGTGGAAGCGTAGCATCCAAGCAACCGGCTTTCCCATTGGACGATCAGAATACGAAACGACACTTTTGATTGGCTGCCGCCCCCTCCTGAATCAGCAGGTTCGACTTGGGCAATGAAGATGTAAGGAGATGGGTGAGTGGTTCGTTTCTCTCCAGAGACGAGACTTGTGATTGGTTGGAAGGGTGGGAATGGGTGTGGCATATTTGCATGTTGAAGGCGCATTCGAAGGAAGATTTTTTTCTTTTTTTTTTCTAAAAGGGAGATTTTGACGCAGAGGGCGATAGGAAGGGAACCAGGTTCTGAAGAGCAAGGGCCTGATTGCCTCAAAGTAATCACCTGTGTCTGCTGAGTTACCTGAGATTACTTAGAGCTAAAGGTAGAGATACTTTTTGGCTTTTTCTTTTGTTTTCCATATTTTATTTGGAATAATTACATGTTCCATTTTTTTTATTTAATTTTGAATACCTACATGTAAGTACATGTACTATATATAGGTGATTTGATTGATGGAGTACAAAGCTATCTTTTTATATTTTTTATTATATGAGAGTTTACCTGTGTTATACAGATTATTCTTCCTCTAGTTATATGTTCTATTAAAAAATATAAAATGAGGTAGGAAGAATTTTCATTGAATTTGCTACCCGTAAACTGTAAATAAATAAGAAATTTAAGGTAAATTTGGTTATAAGCAAAGAAAAGACGAAGAGAGAGAGAGAGAGAGAGAGAGAGAGAGAGAGAGAGAGAGAGAGAGAGAGAGAGAGAGAGAGAGAGAGAGAGAGAGAAGCCCGGGTCGTGGCACTGCAGAAGGTGGTTTATGAGCTTGGCGGCATCTGGCAACTTTGGCTCTATGGAAATGAGCCTAGGCACCTCATTCAGCCCCCAAAAATATGGCCCTACCCCTCTCTTTTGGAGTTTTGGAGGATTTTCCAATAGATATATTTCCTTTGAGATATATTATAGACGAGAGCTGAGAATTTTCATTTTTTCAAATATTTTTTTTTTCTGTTTGTGCTTTCAAGTTCGAATTTTATTGCTCGAGTTTTCAGTCAAGTGATAAATTACATTTTTATGGGCTACGAGCGAAAGTATCCTTCCCCCCTTGTATTTTTGTGTGTTGCATCTTAAAAAGAAAAATAGGTTTCGACTTTTTTCCCCTGTTTCTCTGTGTCTATCTCTTTGAAGATAAGTAACGTATGGAAATATGTAGACAAATGGAAGGGTCGATTATACTTTAAATTTTCTTAACATTTTTGTACTGTGTCTTGGCACTGGGTTCTATAAAGCTTTTTATTTCCTTTTACCAGAGGACCATTATTAAACACACTTTGTCGTCTTTTCTACGTGGCTCTGCAAAGGCTCTTTATGGAAACTTTGCGTTTAGAAAACGTAAATTCTCATAAACGTTTCGGTTATGTCGGAATTGTGTATTTTCCAATAATGACAGTTCTTGCTATACACGGTTGGATTTCTTTAGGAAGAAATATATTGGGTGTTCTATAAATCCTCCTTTCTTCACATAATTCTTATCTTCTTCTTCTTATAGATATCTCCCAGTAGTGAAATAAATGTTTTAAAGTAACGTTCCGGCTTTGAAGTGCCAAGTTTGAGATACTGACTATGTAAATAGACGCAAGCTTATTATTTATGTCGGTATTGGAATCACAGAACGTGACCGTATTTGTCACAGAGCGTAATTACGATCGTGTTGAAAATCATTACGACGCGTGTGCGGAAACAATCCATCACTCGGGTATTCCCCATTTCAAATTAT